>NC_056743.1:403476924-403571924 GCF_019279795.1 Protopterus annectens | reverse complement strand
AGAGTTATATATGTATGTATATACAAACACCCCCATATATGTGTGTGTGTGTATATATATATATATATATATATATATATATATATATATATATATATATCCACATACACACACACACATACATACTCACTCACTCACCCACATATTGATAGAGACATACATACACACACAAATGCACATCAAGGGCCTCTGGCTAGACTTGTCTGCAGATATTTACAAAATAGATGGTCATAGAATCCTCCAAAAATATAAGTACCCTCCAACAAAGCTTGATGGAGACCAGTAACTGATGCCAGAGCCATAGTCTAAAACATGTTGCTGAGAAATACATAACAATATCCTTTGGGAAGATGGCTACTCCTGCAGACTAACACATTGATAATACACCCCTAAGAGTAAACCCAATGGTGAGGAATTTGAGCCTGCATATAGACAGTAACCTGGCCTTTGACCATGATGTGTCTGCAGTAGTAAGGAAATCATTCTATTTTGCACACCTTTTAAGCAAGAGTATGGCATCTGGGTCTAAGGATGCAATTTTTATGCTCTACTCAGACCTCAAAATATCAATCATTGAATATATCTCCTTTGGTATGTATCTGACCAAGCATATGGAAAAACTGGAGCATCCACAGGGGTTCCTCACAGAAAGAGGAAGAATACAGGGCATAAACAACATGCCCTATGTGGAACACTTTAAAGCCAACATCCTGGCAGAGAGGTTCAGTGCTAACTTTACCCCCCTCACCCCCTAAAGGGCCCATATCTATACAGGAAGAATGCAGAGTCCCTGTAATCACAACTATGCAGGTAAAAGCTGCACTTTCTAAAGCCAAAAACACAGCATCCATGGGACCGGACAACATCCCAGGCTTTTTACACGCATTTCAGAACCAACTGGCTCCCCTCCTAAGCACCATGTTCAATAATAGCCTCGGATCAGGCTTTGTGCCTATTGAATGGCACACAGCAACAGTTATCCCACTCCAGAAAGGTGGAGCCACCACTGATCCCGGGAAGTATCGCCCTATTAGCCTGACGAGCCTGGTCTGCAAAGCCATGGAATGTATCATCACGGAACTCCTAAACAAAGACATTGGTAACCCCCAAACTCTGGATCCCACCCAGTTCGGGTTTGTGAAAGGCAGATCATGCCTCCTGAACCTGATCGACTTCTTTGAGGGAGTCACCAAAGTCGTAGATGAGGGTAACTTGGTTCACACAGCCTATTTTGACCTCCCCAAGGCTTTTGACACCATCCCCCATTCTGGAATTATAGTTAAACTCACTAAACTAGGAATAAATCCCTAAGTCACAAGATTGGTCGCCAACTGGCTCACTGACAGAACCCACACTGTAAAAGTTGCAGACTCCAAATCTGACCTCAGTCCAGTTACAAGTGGAGTACCACAGGGTTCAGTCCTGGGACCTCTCCTGTTTGGTATCTACTTCTCTGAAGTGCAGGCTAACACAGAAGGCCTCTGGCTAATGAAGTTCACAGATGACTGCAAACTAGGAGCCATAGTCAAGTCCCCAAATGATGTGGACATCCTACAGAAGGCCCTCACTGAGACAGATGCCTGGTGTCAGAGTCATGGCCTCAAGCTCAATGCCAAAAAGTGCAGTATCATCCCCTTTGGTAAAAAGTCTGTACCCATGAACTACCACATAGGCAGCAATCTACTTAACACCGAATGTGTGATGAGACCTTGGGACCCAGGTGGACAGTAGTCTCTCCTTTGATAGTCACATCGCCACAGCAGTCAGGAAGCCCTTCTACATAGCACACCTCATCATAAAAGGGTTCTCATCCAGGAAAAAAGAGGTCATTGTTTCCCTCTACTCGACACTCATTAAATCCATTATAGAGTACAGTGCCCCTTTTGGAATGTACCTCACAAGACATCTGCAGCAGCTGGAAAGGCCACAGAAGTACCTCACAAAGGGGATTATTGGCCTCAAACAAATGCCGTACACTGACCGTCTCAAAGAACTCCAGCTTTACTCCGTAGCATATCGCCTACTCCGAGGTGATCACTGCCTAACATATAAAGTTATGTTAAACCCAGAGCTGTTGGACATGCTACACCTAAAGAAATCCCAATCCTTCCTAGCTACATGCTCTAGGGATCTAACCCTTGTCACCACAATAAACAGGACATGCTGGAGGGATAGATTCCTGTCCCAGAGACTTCCCATACTCGAACAGGCTACCCATCTATGTCAAGCAAAGTTCTTCAGTAGCGCTCGTCAAGAAAAATCTTGATGAGTGGATGGGAAATAGGAAATACACCCCGGGGATCACTTCTGTGTCTCTGCTCGACAGTGGCACAGGAAAATAACTTTCTTGGGTGGCGTAAGCCAGGGAACCTTGTTGGCTAGGCTTATGTAGGCCCTTGGGCCGATAGCCTAGTACCTACCTATGAACCTATAAGCCCTATGCCTGTACTCAGTCTCCTACAGACTGCTGAGAGACAATCTATTCTGGCCTACAAGGCATCCACTGATCTTTTTCTGATGGACTGGTTGCATATCCACAAAACAAATTCCATCAGAATTACTTGAGCTAGGGACCCATACCTCATTTGCAGCATAAATAGAACATGTTAGAGGGACAGGTATGTGTTTCACAAACTAGCTCTCCTCTGGAACAGGCTTCCCATGCTCATGAAGCAGAGATCTTCCCTTACCCAATCAAGTGTGATGTGGACCACTGCATGTGGAATCAGAAATTTATTCCTGATCTAGCACCTATGTCTCTACTAGACAGAGGCAGCTGGTAAATGTTTTGCAACTCATGCCCAGGCTTACATATACCCTTAAAAGGGTCGATATTAGTTCATCAGACTGCATCTTCATTGAATCACTCTTGATAGAACATAATACAGCGAAAGCTAACTTAATTGAACATTCACCACAACAAAGTTTTTACCCAGGGAAATTAATTAGTGGACCAACATAGCAACTATCACACAAGCCGCATTATTTAAAACCCACCCACACCCCCTAACTAAATATACCAATTCCGAGATTGCACTACAGTGGGGAAAAAGGCAAATTCCTGATTATGAACAACTAGTTAATTTCCCTGTGCAAAAAATTTGTTGAGGTGAACATTCGATTAATTTAGCATCCCCTGTATTATGTTTGATCAACAGCGATTTGATGAAGATACAGTTTGACAAACTAATATAGACCCCTTAATAGGGTAGCAGAACTTGCAATTTCAAAAGCATGGCTAGGCATAAAAAGCACCCCCCCCCCCCCAACCGGGGTTGTTAGCACAGTAGTCACTTAAGAAACTATGTAATATATATTTGTCTTGCAAATCCAAAAATATAGCAGCAAACTGTAGTGATAGTCATGCCTTTCAACTTCTTAGAACAAGAAATCTGGACAAAGCTATAAACAATGGGGGGACAAAGGCCTAAAACAGGGACATTTTAAATATTGCTCTTACAGACTTAGAAAGTTGATAAAATAACTTGTTTTGCATTAGCATTAATTTTCTGAATGGGTTTAAAGTCTGAAACTCAAATGTTTGTTGTCATTTTCTGACTTGAACCCTCAATGACTTGCCAGTGATTTGACAGAAAACCACAATTTTATGAGAAACAGACCAAAAATATGAGGCAAAAATCTGAACATTCAGCAAGGCTCATCATTTTATCCACAGTCAACCTTCATACCCATTACCTGTCTAGAGTATCTGGTTTGATCTTACCGGGATAAAATACAGTGAAAGAAAATGGTTACTGTAATGCATTTTCCCACTAGTCATACAAACAGGGGATATAACCTGTATTCCTCCTTTATTCAAATGTTCATTAGTCTTGCAAACTCAGAGTGACTGCAGCAAATAACAAATCTGACTTTGCAAGTGTAATATATCCACAAGCAGCCTCAATATCCACGCATAACTAAAATATGTGGTTTGACCCTGCCAAAATTAAAAATAATAATAAATATGGTCACAGTAATATGTATTTGTTATACAGACAGAGTAGTCATAGCCATACATCTCAACTTCTTAGATGAAGAAATCTGAACAAAGCCTAAAAATTGGAGGAACAAAGGACCAAAATAGGGACATATTTTAAGTATTGCTGTTATAAACTTTGAATGTTAATAGAATAACAGATTTTATATTAGCACATATTTTCTGAATGATATAAAGTCTGAAACTCATATGTGGGTCATTATTTAGTGACTTCAGTCCTCAGTGATTTGCCAAAATCTGCACAAATCTGGACATTTGAGAGATATGGTCATAGCTTGATTCAACAAAATACGCATTACTATGTACTAACTTAGTACTACAGGGCCAGTCATTTAATCTACAGACAGTCCCATTGCCCACTGCTTTCAGCAGTATCTGATTTAACCCTTACAGGATTAACAACAATGACTACAACTAAAAGCCAGGTAAGTAAAACGTGTAAGATTCGTCCCTGCTTGCTATTTCAGTAAACCATTGATCACCAGTCTTGTGGTTTTTGTATGCAATCCACATTTGGCAGTTCTGTATGCCAATTTTTAGTCTTGAATCTATATCAAGACTAAAAATTGGCATTCGGTCTCCATGCTGGCAAAAACAGTAGAGTTATAAGAGGTAAGCTGCCAGGCTGCTAAAACTTTTAATGGGGTTAAAGCTACTGTAGCTCCCTGGTAAATCAACCACTAAACAATTGCAGAAGCTATTTAACATTACTGATATGTCTTATTCAGACATTTGTTTATTAAACAATAACCCACAACTGTGCATGGGTATATCAGGATTTACTCACTGTTGGTGTGGTTTGATCACAAGGGTGAAGTTAAAGTGGTTAAGTGAAGTAGACCACAGGTAAATCCCAATATAGCCACAAACAGGCATGGATTATTGCTATTATACAATTACATTATTTAAGAAAGAAATAGTTTACCTTTCTTAAATGATGTGTTTTTATAAAGGAGCTGTAATAAAGGAGCTGTAGTGTTCCTCTGCATTCTTCCTTGTCTACTGATGTACTGTGCATGCAAATGGGACTTCTGCTGTCTTTCATTTGCATCAGTGTGGTGCAGGAGAAGCAATGAAGAAACGAGATTATCTGCGGTTTCTTTTTTTTTTTTGTCATTTTTTTTTTATACTGATGAGATTTCATAGTGGACGGTGCAGAAATACAAGGAAAATCAAGAACATCTATGAAGCTTTAGCTTTGCAGAATGCATCTGATTTTTATCTTATTTTGTTCTGTCCTGTAACCATGTACCAATAGAATGCCTGGTCGCTCAACTGTATTTAGTGGCTGGACCTTTTTCTGTCAATATATGCTCGATTTACAAAGGGCACCCTGCATGGTCTCTCCAATCAGTGTGCTTGTTTTTGAATAGTAATGAGTCTTTATTGTATAATTAATATTAAATCAACATTTAAAATTGTTGAGGCAATGGTTGAAAAAAAAAATACCTCACTGTCTCAACAGCTGCTGTAACTCTGTTGGAGCTGCAATGCTTTTAATGCAGTCATTACTCCTTACATTTTTTATTTATTTAGGTGTCTCAACTCTGTTTCTAATGATCCTTCAAAAACGTTCCTATGTTGGGTGTCCCTCACAAGTACTTTCCCAGTCATGATGGGGGACTCAGTTGAAAGAGTACTGAAGGTCTTACAATGATACAGTTACTTGAATGACTCTTCCAATTGTCTATCCCTTTGTGACATGTAATGCACAATATAATTAAAAAAAAAATCTGTAAGTTGGAACTGGAAAATATACCACCAAATTAAGGTATGCTTTCAACTGTATACTGCTTTGGCTGTACATTTTCTAATTTCAACTGAAAAAAAAAAAGCTTTTTTCTTCCTCTTTTGTTTTTTTTCTTGCAAGTGATCAAGGTGTGTCCTAAATCTGCCACTGTTCAATGTTCCAGGTATGAGAAGATACTAAGTGTATGCACACCCAAATATATTTGTATGCATGAATACACAAGTGCAATAAACAATAAAAATATGGTGTGTGTGTGTGTGTGTGTGTGTGTATATAGAAACCCCAACAGCATGGACCAGGCTGTGAACACTAGCTGACAGGCACATAACAGTGGTGGCAGCAATGCTTTCAGTTCATCATCTGCCAAAGTATTTATTTTAGCATATAGAAAAATGTAAAGGAGTTATTTTCAGTAGACAGTAATCTAACATTCCCTACTTTTGTCTGTAGAATGTAACAGGATAGAACACCATCACAGAATAAGTTGGCATGTAAACTACATCTTGCTGCCCTTATCTCTCAAACTTCCCTGAGTTTAACTAAAAATTTTCTTCTGTCCCTCCTAATTTCTCCTAAAACTTATGAGTTTAGAACAAAGTAGGTGGATTTAGACTTAAGTCGAGTTATAGACTTCTTTTACTTCTGGAAATGCATGCTAATTCACATTCTCTGTCAACTTCTTAACATGTAAGTAGTGTTTTAAAGTGTCCCTTATTTTCCTTAATTATTTCTGGATTTGTTCTTGAGTTTGGAAATAAGAAGGTGAGAGCTAAGATATTGCTATGTACTGAACAAAGAGTAATGCATGAAAAAAAATGAAACCTGCAGAACTTTGAGTGTAGCATGGAATTATACAGCAACCCTCCTCTTCAAAAGAAAAAAAAGCTGTTGGAATTGTGTGCAAACCAAGAACTGTTATTAACAATAGTTATTAAATTTGGAAACAGCAGCTGTAACTACCGTTAGGAAAAACTGCACAACCGGGACTGAAAATTCAGCTATTTTACACTAACCGGAATTGCGCACGGAATACCGCATTTAAATACTGGCATTTAAGAAAATCAATACTGTAAATGCCGATATGCAATGCAAACATTTTACTGCTCTGACAAAGTTCAAGATCACGAATACATTATAAAACTAGAGGAAATAATAACTAAATAGCAAAAAGTAAACAGTATACATAAAAAAGTGTCAAAAATGCATTGCAACGGTACTTCAGACATCTGCAGGTGTTATTCCCAGTAACTAATGAATATATTTACTGCAGCAGCATAAATCATTTAAACACAAAAATAGGATAAAAGTGTACCTTATGACAAAGAATTTAGTCTGAGACAGGGATCTGAAGTTTGTTACAGCAATGTGCCATTAACGTTTTGTATTGTTTCAAAGAAAATGCTCATTCATGGGAACCCTTTTGTTGTGTGAAAAATATAAGTAACATAATATTTAAAATTTGTTCAGGATCTTGGGTCTTTTGACCTTCATTTTCAGCCCGACTCTTTTGCAAAGAAGTTAGGAGGTACGGCAAGGAAGCGATCGAAAGAAGACAAGTGCAGTGAAAATGCATTGCCATATTTACGCATTTAAGTTTTTTTTTTTTTATTTCAAAACTTTGATTTTTTTTTTTTTTTTTTTTTTTTTTTTTTTTTGTAAAGCTCACAGCTTCATGGACAGAGATCAGTGCCTGTGGGAACCAAAGCAGTGCTGTTTCTGATTTCCACTGGGAATAAAAACAAGATTGGAAAGGTGAAGCAGGGTCATATTTAATGAACCGAAGACAGGAAAGGTGTGTATAGTGACATCACACTGTGGGTGGTACTACCTGTCAAAACTGAGAGCGGGACGCTCTAGAAGCTGAAAATGTGAAATTCTACAAAAATGATGCAGAAACATCCAGGCAAAGTAGGATAGTTTAAATCTATATAACGTAAGCTATCCATTACTGTGAAAAAAAAAAGTGTTCTGAAAGCTGCATCTTTGACACTCTCCCTTTAAAGGGATATGTATTTGACACTTTAATTAGCAGCTGAGATTAATTGCTGAGAAGTGCAAGTTATGTTATGACATACAGGGTTAAAGCATTGAGAGTCTAACATGTTTTGTCCTGAGTTTGTATCTCAGTCTCCTCTTGCCTGCTGCGAGACTAAACAATTCACTTAAACAGTGCTTCCAGATCCCTCTTTAAAAGGGGGTATTTGTGCCTTCAGGGCTTGGCCAGCTTACATGGCTAAGGAAGTAAAAATAAAAAAGCATATGCACTGAAGAGTTATGATGGGTGGAGACACTAGTGATTCATTTCAACTTAATTCAGTGTGAGGGGGCTTTTAGAAAGTTGGCCAGCTGATAGGATATGCCGACGCATTAAATTAGGGGAGGGTGTTAAATGTTCTTGAATATAACACTCAGAATGCCATAAGAGTATGATAGGATGCAGACAGAGCAGAATGTGCACTCACTGCAGCAGAGGTGTGAATGATGCACAAAGTGGGAGGATTGAGAAAAGCTTAGATAGGTGCATTAATGGCCAATGGTAGTCAGAGAGGTGCAACCAAATTATTGATTGGGAGAAGAGGTGGACAGAGAGAAGCCCGAAGAGGTCATAAGTTTAGTCTTTTTAAAAGAGTGGATGAGGTACAAGAGAGAACCTGGAGAATCACTGCAGTTTAAGCCATTTCATTTATACAGGTGTCTTGAAAATGCTTAATATTGCAGGTGTACAGACCAGTGGGGTCTGGCAAGATTTACATTACAGGTCATATAAAAAAAACAAAAAAAGTGCATATTAACCTTGGCATACCTTTAACTGTTCTGTCTGTAAAATGTAGTGCAGTTTAAATCTTGGTTATTAAATCTGAATAGTTTATGATGAAAGTAATTAACTGAATTTGCTCTATCCAGTGTTGTAAATGATTCATAGATGTGTACTTTCTCTGAAGAAATGTCTTTTCAAACTAATTTCTTAGATTTGATCACCAAAATCAGGTATTGGGGAGGTCTGTGGATGTGGCCTAGCTAAAGTTTGATTTGAGGTAGTGTCATAAAAAATTAAAATACAAATTGGTCAGGTTTACAACAACTCCAAATGAAGAAACTTTCTTTAAATACTTTCTAAATAACTGAATGTAGTGAATGGTACTAAATGGAATCCATTGTGAAGACGGTAGATAAGAGTTTTATGCTTTTGATTTTACTTAAGGGTCCTTTCCTGTTTGGTATTTCCTCTCCATTCTGCACAGCTGTCTGGAGACTTTTCTTTGGACTCCTTGTGATATGCTAAAGTCCCACTCCTAATGTGGCCTTGAAGTCTACATTCAGTACTCAAAGTACGGAATTACCAGGACCCAATAAACTAGAACCTTTACCTTTGTTTTAAGAGTTTCTCCCTGATTAGTTCCCACAATTCTGTTTGTTGCTTGTTGCCATCTTGTCCTTCTGCTTTAGCTGATCCAGCCCAAACTTGGTTAACATGTCAGGATTCTTTTTCTTGTGTTCCAATACCATAATATTTTTTAAATCACTCCAGGGTTGTTATGACCCAGGTGTAGTACTTTGCATTTGTGTGCAGTGATTCTCATTTGGCTAGATCTCATACTTAATTTTCAATAGCACATACAGGTCATAAAATCCATGGTCAACAAACACGTATTCTAGGTAAAGGTCTCTCAACTTGCTAGTGCCAGGATGCAGAACAGACATTGGTAAAGATGTCCTACCTGCCCTTATCCGGAGAGTGTGGTCTACCAGTCATTGCCTCAGCTTCACAAAAGAATCTTACTGCACTTTAAAATACATGAGAAAATGTTGTACAACTCTCACCAAGAAGAGAACGTCACTGTTGCAGTCGTTACATTCTATAGGGATATCTGCAGTAGTCTGACATTTCCCTTGGATTTTCTGAACAAGCAGTGTTCTTTGCAGTGCTAAATCTTAAGACTTCCTGCTGTGCAGGATCTTGAAGCTGACCCAAATACAAACCAGTTTCACCAGCCCTTATGTGCCAGACACCCTCTAACTATTGCCAGCACATCAGTGGTATAAAAGATGGTCAGCCAACATAGTCTTAAGATGTTTATCATATTGATCAGTGCTGCAGTAGCCTTAGCTGTATGGATTGTAACTTGCTTAAGATATAACAGCCAGACAGCTTCCAGAGCTTCAGGGCACCTTCCACTCGTGCAAACTGCCAGTCAGCTGAACTGACTAAAAAGACAAGTTTGGGTGCTAAGCCCATCCGTGCTTTCCTGCTGTTAAAGAGTATGCTTCTCTGAGGATTTTGTGGATTGATGATCAGCTTGTGCTGTTCCTATGCTGGGCAGATAGTCCCCCCCCCAAAGGAAACTTTTCATTTTAAAATATTGTTGAGCAACACTTTCCTGTAGGGCCGCAGTGGTGCAGCGGTTAGCATTGTCGCCTCACATTAAGAGATTCTCCCATTTGATTCTCAGCTGGAGCTCCTTCTGTGTGGAGTCTGCATGTCCTCCCTGTGGTCGATTGATGTTAGACATGCAGGTAGGTGCAAGTGTGAATCGGTGTGCCTTTGAAGGTTGGGCGTCAGGCTGGCAACTTGGCACCGTAAAAATCCACTACCAATTATTAGCGGGCCAGAGTTCCACTGTGGCAACCCTTAACCAGGAAAAGCCAAAAGACAACGTTGTACAACACTTTCCTATTCAGGAAAGTTATTTTAAAGCTAGGAGTTTGTGTTTAACATGTCACAAGACTGTGTTGCACTTTTAAAAAGAGTGCTGTTTTTTTCCTGCTAGTTTAAAGTAACTGAAATTTTTTTTTCTCTGGAGAAACTATGTATTATACTTTTTGGGGCTATGGAAGTGTTTTTAAAGAGCTTTTTTTCTGTGTTTTTATGTGAAAAAAAAAATTTTTTACTGGCTTTTGCTGTTTGTTTTCTCCTGGAAAAGAGGCACTGTTTTCAAAATGACCATGGAACAAATTGTTGTTCCCATGGTCTGCACTATTTCCATCCAAAATAAGAAGTAAGTAGCGTTTGCTGCCACAGCAGGCTAGCAATTTGACTCATCCCCCAGGTTGATGATGGTTGTGGCCATTAGTTGTACCTCAGACCACTCATCTTTGGGTTAGTCGTGTCCTCTGTGGCTGTTGGAGTCCCCTTAAAGAGCAAGGGAAGAGGCACTGTTGTTGATTCTGGGAAAGGGAACAAGGAAGGCTTCCCTGTTTTGTCAGAATGTTGTATCCATTCCTGGGTAAGCTGCTGCCATTAATAACACTAATGGCCTTATTTCTCCTGTCAAATTGAAACAGTAAACTAAATATTTATCTATTCCTCCTCCAAATTTCCTTAGGAGTTGCTAACTAGGTCTGGCTCGGGGTTTAATACAGGCTGTTGATCCTCCTTATAAAGTGGTTTCTAGTGAGAGAGACTTTTCCTAAAGAGTTTCAAGGTTCTGAATCTGACAGGAAAATGGACAGATATATTTTTTCTTTTTAGATTTCTGATTCAGAGTCCGAGGAGAGTTCCATCTAATTTTTCCTGTGGGAGTTTCTCTTTCTCAGACTATTTCTAGAAGAACACTGAGGATTTTCGGTCCCTCAGAAAATACTGTGAGCTGTTGCAGAAGGAATTTCTAGAACCTTCACCCATTCCTCCCGTTTTATCAGCTTTAGAGGATGTATTACTGTCTGCAATTTTTCTGATAGCCAGCTGCCCCCAAGAAGGAAGATAGGATGTATGAAGTTCTTCATTCTTTTACGTTTTTATATAATCATGTTGTGTAGTCGTTTTTATACAATCATGTTATGTAGTCCTATCTTGCCTCCATTATTACATGTGGGTTCGGGGCCAATCCTCCGCTCCAACTCTGCCGCTTAGAAAGCTGAAAACTTCTGATTGGCTCGTGGCTAATAGGTATCCCATGATGCATGTGCACATTCCCCAGATCTCGTTTGCCCCGTCTTCAGTCGGAAGCTTCTTTTGGTTGGCCGTGGCCAAGTGATTTAGTTCTTTATTATTATGATTGTTAGAAGTTTTTTAACTTCTTGTGAAGTGCTTTTCTTATTGCTGTTAGCTTTATTGTGATAACCGATTGTGTCATTTTAACCGGACTTGACTTTTTCCTGGCTTTGACTTTCTGCTATAATAATTTGGGCCTGTTGGCCTTTTTTGTGTGTGTGTTCCTGTGAGTGTGTGCGTTTTACTAAACCTTTTTACTTAGAGGTATTAGTCTGTTTCCCTTTCCTTTACACTAGGTTCATTTACGTTAGAGAACCTAGTAAAACTTCCCTTGGTTGTTTGTTGTGAGAATTAGGGCTAGATCTGTTTAAGTTAGATGATCTAGTTCCTCTCTTGTTGAGTGAGTTTGTTGCTTTTTCTCATCAATCGCCTGTTGAGACTGCCATTATGTCTAAGGAACATAAAGAGCATAAGTAGTCAGGATTTAAAAAGTGTACTAAATGCTCTCAAAAAATGTCCATCACTGATGGACATAGCGTCTGTGTGTACTGTTTAGGGGCCATACATCTTCGAGACTTGTTTCTTTTGCCATTCCTTTAGTCCTAGAGTGCTCCAGGAACAGAAGAATAAGTTGATTCTAAAAGGATTGTTAAAACCTTCTTTCGAGGAAGACCTAGCCAGCTCGTCGTCCTCTGTTAGGTCGCATTCTTCCAGTAAAGATACGGGCAAGACCTCCAAAAGGCCTTCTCCAGCCTTGACTTCTGTCTCTGAACCTACACAGAAGTTACCTAAATCGGAGATGGTCTCTGTCTCTTCGGCTCCACTGTCCTCGGAGCCGATCGAGATTCTGGACAGTGACATTGCAGTGTCGGTACCCAGTGCTTCGGTGCCGATCACCAGCAGTCCTCTTCGGAGCCAGTCTACAGACATTCCACCGGTCTCCCCTACTTTAAAATCACCAACTCTGTTCTCCAGGAGCTTTTCTGAAGAAGACATCGAGAGAGTGGTGCTCAGACTCCTTAAGTCATCTGCCTTGCCAAAATTTTTATCTGCTCCGACCACTTCTGTCTCTGAGCTGACTCCTGTTACCGACCCTGCTCTGTTTCCTCTTCCAACCCAGATTGGGCCTTTGGAGCCGATGCTGTCGGTACTGACTATAGTGGTGTCCTCGGCTCCTGCACCCTGGGTGGTTGTCTCAGAGCCAAGCCCCACTCCAACACTGTCGGCGCTGTCTGAAGTGTCTAGGGTCCGAAGCTCTTCGGTTGGGCCCAATGGGGACACTTGGAACTGAACCTCTTCGGTGCCGAGTCTTCCTCTTGGTGCGTTGGCCCGAGTGAGCTCGAACCCTGCATCGTTCTCTGAGCCGATTCCTTTGGTGCCATTGGCGCCTGCGCTCTCCTCGGAGCCCGGGCGTCATTCGGAGCCGGATGAATCTGTTTTCGTGAAGATGAGGAGCATGTTGGATAGTTCATCTGTACCACGTAGGAATACCGATGCTATACTCCCTCAAGCGCTGACTACTGTCTCAGCATCCTCTCTCCCCCAGGATGGTAAAGACACTCAGCCTCAGGACCCCCATTTGGGTGGTCCCCGATCTTTCGAGACCTCCCCAGAAGACCCCACTGAGGAGCCACCTCGGAAGAGATCATGTAAGAGGAAACATGTAGACTCCTCTGATGAGTCTTGTCACATCTGACACTGACCTCGATGAGTCTGAGGGGTCCCCTAAGTCGTTCTCTGAAGATGTCTCCTTTGCAGACATTTTGGAGATCCTCAGGCAGAGAGGCGGCTGGCCCACCGTTACCCGTTCTGATGAGGATTCAGTGTACCTGAAGGCTTTTGGGTCTCAACCCTCAGTTTCATGGGTGTCTCCTCCATTTGATGAATTGCTAGATTTCGTGAGTCAGAAGGCATGGCAGAGTCACAATGCCATGGAACCGGTCCCCAGGAGGCTGGATAAATTTCTCTCCGCCCCTAAGGACAAAGAGTTTTATCTAAGGGTTTATCTGTTGATGCCATGGTGGTGGCGGCGGCCACTAAGGAGGAGCTAGCAGAGACAACTTCTATCCATCCACCTAACAAGGAATCCCAGACAATGGATAGGTACGGGAAGCGTATCTTCTCTTCAACAGCTTTTACACTCAGATCTCTGAACTATCACATTTTACGAGACTTCAGAGAGATCTCCTAAAGGAGTTAGGAGATACTCTTCAGGGTACCTCGACTGAAGCAGTCCCATCTATAGTGTCTGCTCAGTTGGCTACCCTCACATCTGTTAACTCCTCCATGCGGCTGATCTCAAATGCAGCTGATGGTGCGGGTAGGGTGGCAGGTTCAGGAGTCTCATTAAGGAGACATTCCTGAATGCGTCTTTGCAACTTTGCTGAACCTTTCAATTCTCCATTCACCAATGCTCCCGTGGACGGATCCTCTCTTTTTGGACCCAAGGTGAAAGATGCCCTCGCCAGGTGTGAGCAGGAAGGAAAGACACTCTCTGCCGTGGGAGTCCGTTTTACCGTTCCTTCTAGACCTTACCCTAAAGGTCAGAAGAGTGGCAAAATGTGGTTCAAGAAATCAGAGACCTTTCCAGGACACGCAAGGTGATTCCTCCTTCAGAGGCAGGGGAGGAGGATATAATGGTAGACGTCGCCCTAGATGCAGGGGAGGCCCACAAAATCAGGGAGGTTGCGATTCCTTTCGTGACCGTCCCTATCAGCATTCCTGATGTGGAACCCGACTGTGCGTCTCTGGAGCCAGTCGGGGATCGCCTGTCCTTGTACCCAGAAGCCTGGCTAAACCTCACTCGAGACAAGTGGGTACAAGACATCATTACCAGAGGTTACTCTATACCCTTTTCCCATCCTCCACGCCCTCTAAAAAGGATCCCAGATGTACCACCCAATCACAGGGATCAAGCGGCTATAGAGAGAGAAAAGCTGCTATTAAAAAGAGCCATCCAAAAGGTCCCAACAGACCAGACAGGATTCGGAACATACTCCAGGTTCTTTTTAGTTCCAAAAAGAACAGGGGACTGGAGATCCATCCTAAACCTCAGCAGGTTAAACGAGCATGTAAAGAAGTCCAAGTTCAAATGGTCACTCTACAATACATACTCCCTTTGTGGGGTAGAGACAACTGGATGTGCTCAATAGATCTCCAGGATGCCTACTACCACATAAGGATGGACAAAGCATCAAGGAGCTACCTACGCTTCCGGCTGGCAGCCAGTCATTACCAGTTTCGGGCACTGCCCTTTGGTCTCACCACAGCCCCCCGGGTGTTCACCAAGTGCATGGCAGTAGTCACAGCTCATTTGTGGCGTCAGGGAATCCAAGTCTTTCCATACGTGGACGATTGGCTCCTGACCGCCACCACCAGGCATCGCCTAATTCAATCAAGAGATTCCACAATCAAGCTCTGTTCCCAGTTGGGAATCTCGATAAACTGGGGAAAATCCTCTTTTTTTTTTGCCCACTCAGCCTACAACTTTTATAGGCGCAAACATAGACACGGTCGAGATGTCAGCCAGACTGACTACAGACAGAATACAGAATCTTTTGCAACAAATTTACAGAATACTTCCCCTTCAAAGAGTCAAAGCGAAGGTGGTGTTGCAGCTTCTCGGGACTATGGCGTCAACCATAACCTTGGTACCTTTAGCAAGACTACATATGAGAATACTCCAATGGCTGCTGTCATCCCAGTGGTCATTTCAACAGTTGCCCCTACATCATCAGATCCTGATTACAGATTCTTGCAAAAAGGATCTACGTTGGTGGATTCAGACAGGTCATCTTACCACAGGGACTCCCTTTGTACCGCACTGACCCGTTGCTACTGTGACCACGGATGCCTCTCAGGGTGGGGGGAGGGCATTATCTTGGCAGGACTGTCCAAGGCACATGGCAAGAGCAGGAGGCTCATCTGCATATCAGTGTCCTAGAGATGAGGGCGGTGCTTCTAGCATTGCAGGCACTTCACAACCTTCTCCCTCTAGGGACGATAGCTATCCAGACTGACAACATGTTGGTTGTCTGGTATCTAAACAAACAAGGGGGAACCAGATCATACCCCTTATGTTGAGAGGCCATGCGAGTTTGGGATTGGGCGATTTCTTCCCAACGCTTTCTCGTTGCAATGCATATCCCGGAGACTTCCAACGTAATAGCGGACAAGCTAAGCAGGGCAATTTTGTTACCTCACGAATGGTCCTTGAACCAGAAAATAGCCAGCATGATCTTTCACAAGTGGGGACAACCCTGCTGCGACCTCTTTGCCAGTCCCATCAACACCATATGCAGCACCTTTTTCTCTCTCATTCCCCCTCTGGGGGAGTCTCCAAGAGATGCACTAGTCCACGATTGGCCCCCCGGGACTCCTTTATGCTTTTCCTCCTTTTCCACTCATCCCCAAGGTCATACAGAAAACAATGCTGTTGGGAAGCAAGATGATCCTCATCACCCGAGGTTCATCGTGTTACCCTGCTGCGGTCATCACACTTGGGTTATCCTGTCGTTAGGCGGTCCTGCAGTCGGCCAGATTTCCAAAGTCTTGGTCCGACGTCGGTTGTTGTTGCCTCATCCCTGACGTCAGTGCGCCAGGGGTACATATACTGCAACCGATGCCATTTTCTTCAGTCTTTCTTGCTGCGCGGTGCCCGAAGCAGAAGCAGTTCGCAAGTGCCGGTCGGCCGACACCTGGGATTCTCGAATTCGAATTTCAGACCGAAGTCTTCTATAAAGCTAAGTACCCCGTTGGGGAAACTTTTCTTGCTTCAGACCGATGTCAGAAAAAGTTAACAATTGTATTTCTTGGGGGAAGCAAATACCTCATAAGGATTTTCATTCTTATTGCATACCTTGCCTAGGCCCTGATCACGACGTCACTTCTTGTCGTTTTTGTGCTAGGTTTAATAAGCGTACTATTAAAAGGCTATTTGATTTCGCACAACACTTTTTTGGTAGAAAATTTAACTATAACATGCCGTCGGAGCTACCAACTACCAACTACCGGCATGCACAAAAAACGCAGGGACAAGGACCGACAGCCAAGGCCTAAACCCGATTCCGAGGCCTCGGTTGATCCGGTCTCCGGTTATCAGTGAGGCTCCGACGCAGCCCCTGACTACCGCAGTCCTGGAACCCGAGACCGCTACGGATATTTTGACGGAATGTACTAGGCCGACGCAGCCTTTTACTTCAGGCCCTTCTGACGATATACCTTCTAATGACGTAGGTGCTTCAGAAACGCCATCGGTTTCTGAGGGCGTTTTCAGACCGGCTACTCTCACAGTCAAAACGTTTTCTAAGTCTAAGACTCCTCCTAAAGCTAAAAAGACTACACTTCAGTCTCCTGTTCAAGGCCCTATGCCTAAGAAACAGATGCTCAAAATGGCTGAAGAGTTGATTCCCCTTATCAGGGGTTCACAGCCTCCTCCTGACAAAAGGTCTAGACAAGAGGAAGATTCTGCTTCTGAGCAACTGTCTATTTCTTCGGATTCCTCTGAAGACCAAGACTATTCCTACTCTCCTTATGAAGATTCTGATGCTGAGGACTCTATTCCCTCAGCTTCCCCTCCTGAAGACTACTCTTTTGGGGAAACTTTACACATTATGAGGGAACATTTCCACTGGGAAGGTCAGGATTTCTCTGATTCCAAGAAAAGGCTCAGAGAGTTTCTTTTACTCCCCCAACACAGACCTCTAGCCATCCCACTGTTTTGGACATTGTGGATGATGTCTATTTAGAATCCAGTTTCAACCTAGACTCTCTACCTCCTGCTCCGGCTCAGCCTGACAGATACTACAGAGTACCTGATTCCCACAAATTTCTTTACAAAAGCCCAGTAGCTGACCCAGAGACTATCTCCCAGGGTCCCAAGGGGGCTAAGGCTTCCATGGCTAAAAACCCAGTACCTTCTGAGAGGGACTCGAGCACTAGACAGGTGGGGGAAAGGTTTACACCTCAGCCACATTAGCTATGAGAGCACTAAATTGTCAATTTCATATGCTCAAGTATCAGCAGTTTCTAATCTCTCAGTTAAAACAAAAGATAACCTCCCTCCCTCAACAATCTGAATTGAAAGAAGTACAGGATTTGTTGCACGCCACCGAGCAGGTGGGCAAACATACCTTACAATGTGGGTTTGATTCTTTGGAGGCCTCCTGCAGAGCAGCTGTTACTGGATCAGTTAAACGTAGGCATGCCTGGTTAAAGGAACAAAGTCTACCTGATCATGTCAAAGCAAAACTACTGGATGCACCCTTACAGCAGGATGTTCTTTTTGGAGTTAAAGCAGAAGTGCTAAAGAAAATGGAAGATAAGGCGAAATCAATGCAGACAGTCAAAGATTTCCTACAGGTGCAACCTCCTCGCTTCAGCAGAAACTGGCCAACAAAAAATTGGTCCTTTCCAGCCACTGACAGACCTCAGTGGGGTAAATACAGGCGCCCAAGGGGCAGAGGACAACCACAAGCCCAGTATAAACCTTGCCAATGGGGCACTCCAACCCAGAAAGTAGGAGAAGACAGGTCTCAACCCACCAGAAGGCAAACTCAATGACTTGCACCTCGACTGGCCAAACAAAGCTCTTTTGTTAGCCCCCTTGGGGGGGGGGGGGAACTAGCACATGGTCACAAAGGACAAATGGGTCCTAGACATAATTTTACGAGGATACAGATTCCATTTTCACACCTTGCCAATGAAAAGAATGCCAAACCTGCCGCAAAATCAATGGGCAGAGGCACAAAAAACAAATTACAGCTCTCATAGACATGAGAGCCATTCAACTGGTACCTACACGAGAGCAAGGCCAAGGATTTTACTCGCGACTTTCTAGTTCCCAGAAAGGACAATGCCTGGAGACCAATTCTGGACCTTTCAATTCTAAACACCTTCTTACAAGTACCCAAATTCAAGATGCTAACACTACAGCAGCTTCTTCCCATGTTGGGCAAGAAAGCATGGCTAGAAACGGACCTCAAGGAGGCATACCTGCATGTCCCTATCAGACAAAGTTGCAGAAGATACCTCCGTTTCATTGCAGGTTCAACCCATTATCAATTCTCTGCACTGCCCTTTGGCTGATATACTGCGCCCAGAGTTTTCACAAAATGCCGGCACCGGTAATTGCATACTGCAGACAAAGAGGAATTCAAATATATACATATCTGGATGACTGTCTCATCCAAGCAGAAAGAAAAGACATTCTCTTACATCATCTGGCTTTTCTGAAGCATCTACTAAATTGTCTGGGGTACACAGTAAACGAAAAGAAGTCGAAACTAGTACCCTCACAAAAAATGACATTCCTGGGTGCCAGCTTGGACACAATGGCCCAGAAGGCTTATCTTACACCAGACAAGCAACTACAACTGACTCAATATTTCAAGACAATGGCAACAAAGACCCAATTAACTGCAAGAAAAATTCTGCAGGCTTTGGGCTTCATGGCATCTTGCATTCTGATAATACCATTTGCAAAACTGCATATGAGGAAATTACAGTGGTACCTAAAAAGTGTATGGTCTCAACACAGCCACAGCTTGGACACAGTGATATCTCTCATTCCCTGCCTTCAACAGGAATTTCTATGGTGGGCACAGGCATGTCACCTCAACAAGGGTCAGCCTTTCACCTTGCCCCCAACCAGGCAAACTATCACAACAGATGCTTCAGACTATGCCTGGGGGGCACACACGGCAGGGCAATGCATTCAAGGCCTATGGACTGCAGAACAAAGAAAACTGCACCTAAATCAAAAAGAGATGCTAGCTGTACAGAAAGCTCTGACAGCCTTCAAGGATCTTCTACATCCAGGACAACTTGCAATAAAGACGGACAACACAGTAATGTGGTACATAAACAAACAAGGGGGCACACATTCCTACCCTCTTTGCAGGCAAGCAATAATCTTATGGAACACAGCTCTGGCCTACTAAGTCCAGTTACAAGCTCAATTCCTGCCAGGACAGAAAAACACATTGGCAGACGACCTAAGCAGAAACATCAAAGATCCCCACGAGTGGAAGCTAGACCCACAAATATTTACAATGTTAACTCAAAAATCGGGCCTACCAAATATAGACCTGCTTGCCAGTCCTCAAAACTACCAACTGACAAAATTTTGTACAAGGACATTCCACCATCAAGCTTGGAAAGTGGACGCTCTCTCCTTCAGTTGGAAAAACCTGACAGCATTACCTCTTCTCACAAAGGTTCTTTTGAAGGTCAAAAAGGAGAAACCTTGACTGATTCTCATAGCCCCAGACTGGCCACGCCAGCACTGGTACCCGCTATTGAAGAATATGGCTCACAACCCACCATGGATATTGCCTCAAATACCTCATTTGCTCACGCAGCAAAACAAACAGATTCTACACAGCCAGCTAAAAACCTTAAACCTGGCTGCGTGGCGAATCTTTTAAACATCCAACCAAGCCCCTCTTTCACAAGCAGTTCTGGATGTTATTCTGGAAGCCAGGAGGCCAAGCACCAGGAAGGCTTACTCGGACAAATGGAAAAGGTTTTCTGCCTGGAACCAAGCTAAAGGCCAAGACACAACTCGGCCTCATATACCTCACATTCTGCAGTATTTAGCAGAGATGTTGCACAAAGGACTTTCCTTCTCCTCAATTAAAATCCATGCTTCAGCTATTTCAGCTCACTACGACACGAATCCACCTTTATTTTCACATCCTCTTCTAAAGCAGTTCCTCAGAGGGGCAAAAAACATTAGACCACCTAGAAGAGCTCCTACACCAACATGGGACCTCAACTTTGTTCTGGAAAAACTAACGTTACCTCCCTTTGAACCAGCTTTCTCTGAGACCTTCAGTTCCTATCTTGGAAGACTGCCCTGCTCCTGGCAATAACTTCTGCTAGGAGAGTCTCAGAATTACAGGCACTAATGGCAGTGGAACCTTTCCTCATTTTCCATCAAGACAGAGTTTCTCTACGAACTAATCCTTCCTTCATGCCTAAGGTGGTTTCCAGTGTAGCTTTAAATCAAACCATCCATCTACCCACCTTCTTTCCCAATCCACAGAACAAAGGTGAGAGACTCTTGCATTCCTTGGACATTCACAGGCAGCTTCGTTACTACTTGGACAAAACTAAGGCTTTCAGAAAAACTGACCAGCTCTTTGTATCCTATGCTTCAGCTTCTCAAGGGAGGGCTATATCCAAACAAACCATTTCTAAATGGATAGGCCATTGCATACGTTTCTGTTATACTCATCATGGGAAACCAGTTCCTACTACCATTAGATCTCACTCTACCAGGGCAACAGCTACCTCTACAGCCTTTCTCAGAGGGGTCCCTACTAAGGAAATTTTAGAAGCTGCAACTTGGAGTTCAGTACACACCTTCACCAAACACTATCACCTATCTCTTTATTCTAAGTCCAGGGCAGGCTTCGCCACTGCAGTTCTGCAGGGCCTCATTGCCTCCACTAACCCTCTGTGACACCTCCACCCTGCCTTCGCTTTGGGACTCAACCCAAGTGTGATGACTGCAGCAGGGTAACACGATAAACATAGTACAGTTTTGTACCTACCATAAATGTAGATGTTCGAGTGTTCACCCTGCTGCAGACCAGGTTACCCTCCCTCCAACCCCTCTGATCTTTTGGCTAAATCTCTGCTATGCCTTACTGATATATTTGCTTATAGCTGAAGGGATTTTGTGTTTGCACAGTGTTCACACCATTTGGTACTAATTTTGATCACCTTTTTGGGGGCACCTGACATCTGGGGCAAGAAAAACTGAAGAAAATGGCGTTGGATGTTCTTCATCTCACATTGCTGCAGTCCTTACACTTGGGTAGTCCGCTGTCCTCGGTCGGCCCGAATATCAAAGTATTAGGCTGACGTCGGTCAAGGCGCTTAAGACTGACATCAGGACGTCAGGGTATAAATGCGCATGACCGACGTCATATCCTCAGTCTTTTTTGCCGCATGGTCCGATGCAGAAGCAGCGTTGCAAGTGCCGTTCGGCGTTCTGAAATTTTTCGAATTCGGAGTTTCAGACCGAGTCAAAGTTGGCTAAGTACCCGTTGGAATATTTTAGTTTTTCTTGCCTCAGTGGTTTACCGGATGTCAGAAAAAGTGAATAACTGTATTTCTTGTGGGAAACAGATACCGCATAGAGATTATCATACCTTGTGTATTCCTTGTTTGGGGCCTGAGCACGACGTTGTTGGGTGTCGCTTTTGTGCTAGGTTCAATAAGCACTATTAGCGAAGGTTAGATTGTGCCAGGTTGGTCTTTGGGAAGCGGTGCAATTATAATATGCCGTCGGATGCTCCGGCGCCCGCTTCTTCGAAGAAGCGCAAAGACAAAACAGCTAAACCCAGGCAAGAAGAGTCGTCTGCGGACGCCGGTTCTTAGAGGCGCCAGTGGAACCGGTGGTTCGCCGAGGCTTCTCTGGAGTCCCAAGGGGAGACTTTAATATTGCAGGATGTGGCCTCTCAGGAGGCAGGTCAGGCTGAAGGGGCTTCTCAGGTTACTGTACTTCCCTCCCTTCCTAGGGTGGTTAGGCCCTCTCCTTCTGTTTCTAAGGCTTCTCCCAGAGGCAGGCCAGGTCTAGCTTCTGTTGGTGTCACTCCTAGTTCTTCAGGATCTGTGCCCAAGAAGCACATGCTTAAAATGGCAGAAGATTTAATTACTTTGATTAGAGGTTCTTTGCCCCCTCCTGATAAGAGGCCTAGGGTGGAACCAGAGTTGGGGAGTTTTGAGCAGGCTTTGGATGTTTCAGAGTCTTCGGCTGAAGACTTGCAGGAGTATTCTCCTTATTCTGATTCTGATGTGGATGATTCTACTCCTTCTGCTTCTCCTCCAGAGGATTTTTCTTTTTCAGAGACCCTTCATTCCATGAGGGAACATTTTAAGTGGGAAGGTCAGGACTTCTCTGATTCCAGGAAAAGGCTTAGGGTATTTTTGCTTTTACCTCAGCATAGGCCTTTGGCTATACCACCTGTTCTGGATGTTGTGGTAGATGTGTTCGCAGAGGCTTCACTTAATCCTGATTCTTTGCCTCCTGCTCCTGTTAAACCGGACAGGTATTACAGGGTGCCTGAAGCTCATAAATATCTTTATAAGAGTCCTAGGGCGGACCCAGAAACTGTTAGTCAGGGACCTAAGGGTGTCAAGGCCTCTGTTGTAAAAAATCTGGTTCCTCCAGATAAAGAGGCTAGGGCTTTGGATAGATGGGGAAAGAAAGTCTATACTTCTTCCACCTTAGCTATGAGGGCTTTGAATTGCCAGTTTCACATGTTGAAATATCAAAACTATCTTCTTTCTCAATTGAAGTCTAAGGTTGATGCTCTGGCGGAGGGTATTGAGTGTAAAGAATTACAAGATTTGGTACATGTTTCTGAACAGGTGGGTAAGCACTCTTTACAATGTGGTTTTGATGCTGTACAGGCCTCCTCTAGGGTGGCTGCCACTGGGTCAGTTCTTCGCAGGCACGCCTGGCTGAGGGACCAGAATTTATCTGACCATGTTAAGACAAGGATTTTAGATGCTCCTTTACAGTCTGATGTGTTGTTTGGTTCACCTGTGGAAGCAGTCTTAAAGAAAATGGAAGACAAGGCTAAGTCTATGCAGACTGTTAAAGATTTTTTGCAAGTTCAGCCTCCGAAATTTAGTAGGAATTGGCCTGCTAAGGGGTGGACATACCCTTCTTATGATTCACAGTCTAGGGGTAGATCTAGACGTGGTAGGGGCAGAGCTCAGGGCTCTTTCAGACCTAGAACTGGGAGTTCACCTGCACAGTCTTCGGGTGAGGGCAGGGGCCAGTCCTTTCGTAAACAGGCCCAATGACCTACCTTTTCAGCTGCCAGAGCCTTCTTGTCTGGCAGCACCTTTGGGAGGAAGGTTGGCACTTTTCAAGGAAAATTGGAGTTTAATTACCCAAGACAGATGGGTATTGGATATCATACACCAAGGTTACAAGTTTTATTTCCATACCTTGCCTCCTTTCAAAGGCATGCCAGACGTTCCTCCTCAGCAAAGAATAGAGGCTCACAAACAAATTTCTCTGCTGCTTCAAATAGGGGCCATACAGCCGGTCCCTCTGCCAGAAGTGGGCCTAGGATTTTATTCTCGCTTGTTCCTAGTACCAAAGAAGGGGAACACGTGGAGACCAATTTTGGATTTATCTATCCTCAACACTTATCTGGACATTCCCAAGTTCAAAATGTTGACGTTACAACAGCTTTTACCTCTGCTGGGCAAAGATCACTGGATGGTGACTCTGGATCTCAAGGAGGCTTACCTTCATGTTCCTATCAGGCTAAGTTGCAGGAATTGTCTGCGTTTCCGGGCTGGGACTTCTCATTATCAGTTCTCTGCATTGCCCTTTGGCTTATCTACTGCGCTCCAGTAATAGCTTTCTTCAGGCTAAAAGGAATTCAGATCTATCCTTATTTGGACGATTGCCTGATTCTGGCTCAAGGAAGGGACGAACTTCTTCATCATTTGCAATATGTGATAGCAGTGCTAAGATGCCTGGGGTATTCTGTGAACGAAGTAAAGTCCAGTCTAGTACCCTCTCAGGACATGTGCTTTCTGGGTGTGAGACTGAATACAGCATCCCAGATGGCCTTTTTGACCCCGGACAAACAAAAGAATCTTTCCCTTTACTTCCATCAATTGTCTCATCAGTCCAGGCTGACTGCAAGGACAGTCCTTCAAGCCTTGGGGTTCATGGCATCTTGTATTCTGGTGCTTCCCAATGCCAAACTGCATATGAGGAAGCTACAATGGTATCTCAAAATGTATGGACACAGCACTGCCAGGATTTGGACACTGTCATTCAGATAATACCTTGCATTCAAAAGGAATTTTTGTGGTGGGCTCAGGAATGTCACCTAAACAAGGGACTCTCTGTGACCCGGCCAGAGGCGAGTCAGTTTCTAACGACAGATGCCTCAGACAAAGCTTGTGGAGCTCATCTAAATGGAAAGTGGATACAAGACACGTGGCCTGCCAGACTACAACATCTACATATCAACTTGAAGGAGATGTTAGCAGTCCAGTTTGCATTAATAGCTTTCAAGGATTTACTTCTTCCAGGGCAGGTGTTGATTCTAACAGACAACACAACTGTCATGTGGTACATCAACAAGCAAGGGGGAACACATTCTTATCCTCTATGCAGACAAGCAATGATTTTGTGGGAGACTGCTCTCAGTTTACAGCTAAATCTTCAGGCAAGGTTTCTGCCGGGAGCACAGAACTCCTTAGCAGATGTGTTGAGCAGACGGATTATGGATCCCCACGAGTGGAAATTGGATCCTCACGTATTTCAGAAATTGACAGTGTCATGGGGAACTCCAGACATAGATCTGTTCGCTTCTCCACTAAACTACCAGCTGCCAAAGTTTTGCACAAAGGTTTCATCCCACAGCTTGGAAAGTGGATGCTCTTTCTTTCAATTGGAGCAATCTTCATGTGTATGCCTTTCCACCTCTGCCTCTCCTCTCAAAGGTACTCCTAAAGGTCAGACAGGACAAGCCAAAGATGATTTTAATAGCTCCAGATTGGCCTCGACAGCACTGGTACCCATTACTGAAAAGTCTGGTACGGGAGCCTCCATGGCCTTTGCCTTTAATTCCACACCTGCTGTCTCAGGAGAACAGTCATTTACTCAATGTCAAACTTCACTCTCTTCACCTAACAGCCTGGCATATTCTGTTTTAAATCCTGGAGGGTCTCAGCTGCCACAGCAAGTTTTGAATGTTATTTTGGAGGCCAGAAGGCCTAGTACAAGGAAAGTGTACGCAGATAAATGGAAGAGATTTTTATTTTGGAGTACAGCAAAGGAATTTGATGTTTCTAAGCCTAATTTGAGTGTGGCTCTTCAATATCTTACTGAGTTACTGGACAAAGGGTTGTCTTTCTCTTCTGTTAAGGTTCATGCTGCAGCAATTTCTGCTCACTATGACTGTGACCCACCATTGTTTTCTCATCCTTTGTTTAAGCAATTCCTTAGAGGGGCAAAGAATATAAGACCCCCACGTAGAGCTCCTACTCCTGCTTGGGATCTCAATTTTGTGTTGGAGAAACTCACTCTACAACCTTTTGAGCCTGCAGCTACTGCCGAGTTGAAATATTTATCATGGAAGACTGCTTTTTTGTTGGCCATTACCTCTGCGAGAAGGGTTTCTGAATTACAGGCCCTTATGGCAGTTGAGCCTTTCTTAATTTTCCATAAGGATAGGGTATCTTTGCACTAATCCTTCCTTTATGCCTAAAGTGGTTTCTAGTGTGGCTTTAAACCAAACTATTCATTTGCCTACTTTTTATGCAAACCCCAAAATAAAGGGAAAAGATTTTGCACACTTTGGATATACACAGGCAGTTGCGATATTATTTGAGCAGAACTAAAGGGTTCAGGCAGTCTCAGCAGTTATTTGTTTCATTTGCTTTGGGTTCTCAGGGCAAGCCTGTGTCAAAACAAACTATTTCTAAGTGGATTGGGTTTTGCATTGCTTTCTGTTATTCCCATCATGGTAAGGAGATTCCAGCTGGGATTAGGCCTCATTCCACTAGGGCCACTGCCACTTCTACAGCTTTTTTAAGGGGGGTGGCCACTAAAGATATTTTGGAGGCAGCTACTTGGAGTTCAGTGCATACTTTCTCAAAGCATTACCACCTTCCACTTTACTCTAAATCGAGGGCTGGTTTTGCCACTGCAATTTTACAGGGCATTTTGGCAGCTCCTACTGCCTTACAGTTTTGCCATCCTCCCTTACCTCTGCTTTGGGATTCTACCCAAGTGTAAGGACTGCAGCAATGTGAGATGAAGAACATAGTACAGTTTTGTACCTACCATAAATGTAGATGTTCGAAGATCCACATTCCTGCAGTCCAATTTACCCTCCCTCCTTCCCCTCTGTAGTTAGAGGCGGTTGTGTGGTTTGGGTTGTAAATATTGAGGATATTGTATATATTGTACATATGATTAGTGCAAGGGTGGTTGGTTGTTTTTTGCTGTCTTTTGGTTTTGACCTTTCCTTTTTAGGGTCTTCTGACATCTGGGGCAAGAAAAGACTGAGGATATGACGTCGGTCATGCGCATTTATACCCTGACGTCCTGATGTCAGTCTTAAGCGCCTTGACCGACGTCAGCCTAATACTTTGATATTCGGGCCGACCGAGGACAGCGGACTACCCAAGTGTAAGGACTGCAGCAATGTGGATCTTCGAACATCTACATTTATGGTAGGTACAAAACTGTACTTTGCAGTATATGTACTCCTGGCGCACTGACTTCAGGGATGAGGCGACAACCACCGTTGGACCAAGACTTTGGAAATCCGGCGACTGCGGGACCGCCTGACGACAGGATAACCCGTGTGATGACCGCAGCAGGGTGAACACTCGAACATCTACATTTATGGTAGGTACAAAACTGTACTTTACTGGCCTCATCAGATTTGGTTCCCCTTTCTCAGGCCTCACCTGTTGGATTGCCCATGGACACTGGACCCAGTGCCAGACCTTCTGACACACGTCAGGTTCTCTTCACCCCAGTCTCCACACACTCAAACTGACAGCATGGCTGCTGCATTTCCATCACTAGTCAGGCTTCATGATTTGTCTCCAGCAGTAACTCATATTACCTCTTCTCACAAGCCTTCAACCAGAAAATTGTATCATAGTAAATGGAAGAGATTTTCCATATGGGCACACAATAGAGAAGTTGATCCATTTAAAGCTCCCATTACTATTGTTCTAGAGTTTCTTTCTGAACTCTTTCACCAAGGTTCAGCAGCTGCTACACTCCGAGTTCAACTAGCAGCAATATCTCATTTTCATGTGGGGATTAATGATTCCAGTCTTATGTCTCTCAAACTGTGCAAATCATTTGTTAAGGGTTCCACGATGTTGAGACGACCTGTACAAGACCCCATTCCACCTTGGGACGTGAATTTAGTTCTGTCTAGACTTACTCTGCCACCCTTTGAGCCAGCCCATAATTGTCAGTTGACGTTTCTGTCTTGGAAGACTTTTTTTCTGGTAGCAATAACCTCAGCCAGGCGAGTTTCTGATTTACAAGCTCTGTCTGTTAAACCTCCATACTTAATTTTTCACAAAGATAGGGTCTCTCTCTGTGCCAACCCTTCCTTTATTCCTAAAGTCTGTTCTCAATTTCACTTAAACCAAACAATTGAATTGCCAGTGTTCTTCCCTAATCACTCCAACAAAGCAGAGTATATATTCCATCAATTGGATGTTCACAGGCAACTACGTTTCTATATCCACCGGACCAAGAAATTTAGAAAATCAGAACAGCTGTTTATTTCCTTTGCTGAGGCGAGAGTGGGCTTGCCAGTTTTCAAGGTTACACTTTCGAACTGGATCTCTAGTTGTATTTCCTTTATTTACAGTTCTCAAGGAAAGGAGTTACCCTTTAAAGTTAAAGCGCATTCCACCGGGTCCTTCGCTACTTCTGCTGCCAAATATTCCTCAGATTTTGCAATACTTAACTGAGATGCTGGGCAAAGGCCTATCTTTTTCATCTGTTAAAATCCATGCCTCTGCCATTTTGCCTCATTACAATACAGAGCCACCAATCTTTTCTCATCCATTATTAAAACAGTACCTCAGAGGAGCCAAAAAGTTAAGGCCACCAAGGAGATCACCAATGCCTGCATGGGACCTCAACTATGTCTTGGAAAAACTCACCCTGCTCCTTTTTAGCCTGCTGCTACTGCTGATATAAAGTTTTTATCTTGGAAAACAGCTCTGCTCCTAGCAATAACTTCTGCAAGACGAGTTTCAGAGCTATAGGCTCTCATGGCTGTGGAACGTTTTATCATTTTTTATCCAGACAGGGTCTCTCTGAGGACAAACCCAACATTTATGCCTAAGGTGGTTTCCAGTGTGGATCTTGACCAAACTATTCATCTGCCAACCTTTTATCCAAATCCGCAGAACAAGGGGGAGAGAATTCTGCATTCTTTGGATGTACACAGACAGCTTAGATTCTACTTGGACAGAACCAAAGTTTTCAGAAAGACAAAGCAATTGCTAGTGGCATATGCTGCAGGATCACAAAGAAAGGCCATCTCAAAGCAGACTATTTCAAAGTGGATAGGCCACTGCATTCGTTTCTGCTACTTACACCATGGCAAGCCAGTGCCTAAGGGCATTAGGCCACATTCAACCAGAGCTGCAGCCACTTCAGCAGCCTTTATCAGGGGAGTACCAACCAAGGACATTTTAGAGGCTGCTACTTGGAGTTCAGTGCACACCTTTACAAAGCACTAACATCTGCCACTCTAGTCTAAATCCAGGGCAGGCTTTGCCACTGCAGTTCTGCAGAGCCTCATAACCGCTCCTAATGTTGTTTAGCTCCAGCCTCCCATCCATAGCTTTGGGACTCTACCCAAATGTAATGACTGCAACAGTGAAACACGAAGAACATAGTACAGTTGTGTACACTTACCATAAATGTAGATGTTCGAGTGTATTCACTGTTGCAGTCCAGGTTACCCATCCGCCATCCCCCTTTCTTCTGATGGAACCCATCTTTCCTTCTTTGATTTATACAACCTATGTGGTGTATTTGCTTGTAGATGAAGGTAAAGTTTATATTGGTGCATGCATTTATTTATATATATATATATATATATATATATATATATATGTAATGTAAATTTTGGCTACCCTTTTAGGGGGCACCTGACATCTGGGGCAAGAAAAACTAAAGAAAATGGTGTCTGCCGCATCTTTTATACCCCTGACGACCTGACGTCAGGGAAGGAGCGGTGCAGGAACCAGGACTTTGGAATTCAGGCTGACTGAGGGCAACCTGCCAGCAGGATTACCCAAATGTAATGACTGCAACAGTGAATACACTCGAACATCTACATACTTACCATAAAAGTAGATGTTTGAGTGTATTAACTGTTGCATTCCTGGTTACCCTCCCTCCAGCCCCCTAACTTCTTTTGGCTATACCTCTACTACTATGCTTAAAAGCCTTTTTGGTGTATTTGCTTTTTTGTTGGAGGTATATCATTGTAATTTTAGATTTAATTGCTTCCCATTAAGGGGGCTCCTGACATCTGGGGCAAGAAAAACTGATGTAATTGCGTCGGCTGCATGTTTTATACCCCTGACGACCTGACGTCATGGAAGAAGGGACAGCAACCGACGCAGAACCCAAGTCTTTGTTAATCAGGCCAACTGAGGGCTACCTGCAAGCAGATAACCCAAATGTAATGACTGCAACCGTGAATACACTCGAACATCTACATTTATGTACTTTCCTCCAGATCAGAGTCTTTTATTTCCATCTGTCCTTTATCACATGCTGTCCCAGGGAGTGATAGAACCAATTCCTCTTTCCTAGGTGTGGAAAAGTTTTTATTCAAGAATGTTTTTAGTGCCAAAGAAAGAAAATGCTTGGAGACCAGTTCTTGGATCATTCTTTCCTAAACCTGTTTATGATGATGCCAAAATTCAAAATGTCTCTTCAAAACGTGTACTACTACATGTTCTTCATGTTTCACTGTTGCAGTCATCACACTTGGGTTATCTGCCTGCAGGTAGCCCTCAGTCGGCCTGAATACCCGAGTCTTAGTATTTCTGCATCGGATGCTGTCACTTCTTCCATGACTTCAGGTCGTCAGGGGTATAAAACAGGCAGCCGATGCCATTACATCAATTTCTTACCGAGGAGAAGCCCGAAGCAGATGTTCGTGTTACCCTGCTGCAGTCATCACACTTGGGGTTATCCTGTCGTCAGGCGGTCCCGCAGTCGGCCGGAATTCCAAAGTCTTGGTCTGGCGTCGGTTGCTGTCGCTTCTTCCCTGATGTCAGTGCGCCAGGGGTATATATAATGCATCCGACGCCATTTTCTTCCGTCTTTCTTGCCGCGCGGTGCCCGAAGCAGAAGAAGTTCGCAAGTGCCGGTCGGCCGACTCCTGAGATTTTCGAAGTCGAATTTCAGATCCGAAGTCTTCAGTAAAGCTAAGTACCCCGTTGGGGAAACTTTTCTTGCCTCAGACCGATGTCAGAAAAAGTTAACAATTGTATTTCTTGTGGGAAGCAAATACCTCATAAGGATTTTCATTCTTACTGCATACCCTGCCTAGGCCCAGACCACGACGTCTTTAGTTGTCGTTTTTGTGCTAGGTTTAATAAGCGTACTATAAAAAGATGCTTTGATTTCGCACGACACTACTTCGGTAGAAAATTTAACTACACTATGCCGTCGGAGCAACCGACTACCGGCGTGCACAAAAAACGCAAGGATAAGGACAGGCAGCCTAGACCCAAGCCAGACTCAGAGGCCTCGGCTGGTCCGGTCTCCAGTTCACCGGTCTTCAGTGAGGCTCCTACGCAGCCCCCGACTACCGCAGATCTGGAACCCGAGACCGCTTCAGAACTTTTGACGGAAAGTACTAGGCCGACGCGGCCATTTTGTTTAGCCCCTACCGACGACACTGCTGAAAAAGATGTCGGTCCTGCAGAAGCACCTTTGGTTTCTGAAGGCATCTTCAGACCGACGACGCTCACCATAAAAACGTATCCTAAGACTAAGACTCCTATTAAACCTAAAAAGACTGCACTTCAGTCCCCTGTTCAAGGCCCCATGCCTAAGAAACAGATGCTCAAAATGGCTGAAGATTTGATCTCTTTAATCAGGGGTTCCCAACCCCCTCCCGACAAAAGGCCTAGACAAGAGGAAGATTATGCCTCCTCTGAGCAAGTGCCTATTTCCTCAGGCTCCTCTGAGGACCAAGATTATTCCTTCTCCCCTTATGAAGATTCTGATGCTGAAGATTCTATTCCCTCAGCTTCTCCTCCCGAAGACTACTCTTTTGGGGAAACTTTACACACTATGAGGGAACATTTTCACTGGGAAGGTCAGGACTACTCTGACTCAAAGAAAAGGCTCAGAGTTTCTTTTACTCCCCCAGCACAGACCACTTGCCATCCCCCCAGTTTTAGACATTGTGAATGATGATTACTTAGAATCCAGTTTGAACCCAGATTCTCTGCCTAACAATGACAGATACTATAGAGTGCCTGATTCTCACAAATTTCTATATAAAAGTCCTGTTGCTGATCCAGAGACGATCTCCCAGGGTCCCAAAGGGGCTAAGGCTTCTATGGCAAAAAATCCTGTACCCTCTGAAAGGGACTCCAGAGCACTAGACAGGTGGGGGGAAAAAGGTTTACACCTCAGCCACTCTAGCTATGAGGGCACTAAACTGCCAGTTTCACATGCTAAAATATCAGCAATTTCTAATGTCTCAGTTAAAACAAAAAATGAGCACACTCCCTCAACAGTCTGAATTGAAAGAAATGCAGGATCTGTTGCATGCAACTGAACAGGTGGGCAAACATACTTTACAATGTGGGTTTGATTCTTTGGAGGCCTCCTGCAGAGCAGCTGTCACTGGGTCTGTTATACGTAGGCATGCTTGGTTAAAGGAACAAACTCTGCCCGATCATGTTAAAGCAAAGTTTCTAGATGCTCCCTTACAGCAGGATGTTCTTTTTGGAGTTAAAGCAGAAGAAGTCTTAAAGAAAATGGAGGATAAGGCAAAATCTATGCAGACAGTCAAAGATTTCCTACAGGTACAGCCCCCTCGCTTCAGCAGAAATTGGCCAACAAAAAATTGGTCCTTTCCAGCTACTGACAGGCCACAGAGGGGTAAATACAGACATCCAAGAGGCAGAGGACAACCACAAGCCCAGTATAAACCTCAACAATGGGGCACTGCAGCACAGAAGGGAGGCAAAGACAGGTCCCAAACAACCAGAAGGCAAACTCAATGACTTGCACCTCATCTGGCCAAGCAACACTCTCTTGGCAGCCCCCTTGGGAGGAAAACTCGCACTTTTTTCAGACAACTGGCACATTGTCACAAAGGACAAATGGGTCCTAGACATAATTTCACGAGGATACAGATTCCATTTTCACACCTTGCCAACGATAAGAGGAATGCCAAACCTGCCACAAAATCAATGGGCAGAGGCACAAAAACAAATTACAGCTCTCATGGACATGAGAGCCATTCAACTGGTACCTACTCGAGAGCAAGGCCAAGGATTTTACTCAAGACTCTTTCTAGTCCCAGAAAGGACAATGCCTGGAGACCAATTCTGGACCTTTCAGTTCTAAACACCTTCTTACAAGTACCCAAATTCAAGATGCTAACACTACAGCAGCTTCTTCCCATGTTGGGCAAGAAAGCATGGCTAGTAACGTTGGACCTCAAGGAGGCATACCTGCATGTCCCATTCAGACAAAGTTGCAGAAGATACCTCCGTTTCATTGCAGGTTCAACCCATTACCAATTCTCTGCACTGCCCTTTGGCTGATCTACTGCACCCAGGGTCTTCACAAAATGCCTGGCACCAGTAATTGCATACTGCAGACAAAGAGGAATTCAAATATACCCATACCTGGATGACTGCCTCATCCAAGCAGAAAGCAAGGACATCCTCTTACAGCATCTGGCTTTTGTAAAACATCTTCTAAGTTGCCTGGGGTACACAGTAAACGAAAAGAAATCAAAACTAGTACCCTCACAAAATATGACATTCCTGGGTGCCAGCTTGAATACAACGGCCCAGATGGCTTATCTGACGCCAGACAAACTACAACTGACTCAATATTTCAAAACAATGGCAACAAAGACCCAACTACCTGCAAGAAAAATTCTGCAGGCCTTGGGCTTCATGGCATCTTGCATACTACTAATACCATTTGCAAAGCTGCATATGAGGAAATTACAGTGGTACCTAAAAAGCATATGGTCTCAACACAGCCACAGCTTGGACACAATGATATCTCTCATTCCCTGCCTACAACAGGAGTTTCTATGGTGGTCACTGGCATGTCACCTCAACAAGGTCAGCCTTCCACACAGCAAAACAGTCAGTTTCTTCACAGCCAGCTCAAAACCTTAAATCTGGCTGCATGGCAAATCACTTAAACATCCTACCAGCTCCTCTTTCCCAGTTATGGATGTTATTCTGGAAGCTAGGAGGCCCAGCACCAGGAAGGTCTATTCGGACAAATGGAAAAGGTTTTGTGCCTGGAACCAAGCTAAAGGCCAAAACATGCCTCAGATTCTACAGTATTTAACTGAGATGTTGCACAAAGGACTTTCTTTTTCTTCCATTAAAATCCATGCATCAGCTATTTCAGCCCACTACAACACGGAACCACCCTTATTTTCGCATCCACTTCTAAGGCAGTTCCTCAGAGGGGCAAAAAACATTAGGCCCACCAGATCATCACCTACACCAACATGGGACCTAAATTTTGTTCTGGAAAAACTTACGCTACCTCCCTTTGAACCAGCTTTCTCTGCAGATCTACAGTTCCTATCATGGAAGACTGCCCTGCTGCTAGCAATAACTTCAGCTAGAAGTGTCTCAGAGATGCAGGCACTAATGGCAGTGGAACCTTTCCTCATTTTCCATCAAGACAGAGTTTCTCTACGAACTAATCCTTCCTTCATGCCTAAGGTGGTTTCCAGTGTGTCTTTAAATCAAACCATTCACTTACCCACCTTCTTCCCAAACCCACAGAACAAAGGAGAAAGACTCTTGCATTCCTTGGACATTCACAGGCAACTTCGTTACTACTTGGATAAAACTAAGGCTTTCAGGAAATCTGACCAGCTCTTTGTATCCTATGCTACAGCTTCACAAGGGAAGGCTATATCAAAACAAACCATTTCCAAATGGATAGGACATTGCATTCGTTTTTGCTATACCCATCATGGAAAACCAGTTCCTGCTACCATTAGGCCCCACTCTACCAGGGCAACAGCTACATCTACAGCCTTCCTCAGGGGGGTTCCAACCAAGGAGATTTTGGAAGCTGCAACTTGGAGTTCAGTACACACCTTTACCAAACACTATCACTTACCACTTTACTCTAAGACTAGGGCTGGCTTCGCCACTGCAGTTCTGCATGGCCTTCTAGCCTCCTCTAACCATCTATAACTCCTCCACCCATCCATAGCTTTGGGATTCTACCCAAGTGTGATGACTGCAGCAGGGTAACACGATGAACATAGTACAGTTTTGTACCTACCATAAATGTAGATGTTCGAGTGTTCACCCTGCTGCAGTCCAGGTTACCCTCCCTCCATCCCCTCTGATCTAATTGGCTAAATCTCTACAATACCTTCCTGATGTATTTGCTTATAGCTGGAGGGATTTTGTGTTTGTGCAAAAATTACTTAATTTGGTACTAATTACTGACCACCTTTTTGGGGGCACCTGACATCTGGGGCAAGAAAAACTGAAGAAAATGGCGTCGGATGCATTATATATATACCCCTGGCGCACTGACGTCAGGGAAGAAGCGACAGCAACCGACGCCGGACCAAGACTTTGGAATTCCGGCCGACTGCGGGACCGTCTGACGACAGGATAACCCCAAGTGTGATGACTGCAGCAGGGTGAACACTAGAATATCTACATTTATGGTAGGTACAAAACTGTACTTTCGCAAGTGCTGGTTGGCCGCTACCTGAAATTTTCGTTTTCGAGTTGATAATCTTGAAGATGTTCTTCATTCCACATTGCTGCAGTCCTAACTATTGGGTAGTCCGCTGTCCAGTCGGCCCGAATACCAAAGTATATGGCTGACGTCGGTCAGGGCGCATTAGACTGACGTCAGTACGTCAGGGTACTAATGCGCATGACCGACGTCATATCCTCAGTCTTTTTTGCCGCATGGTCCGATGCAGAAGCAATTTTGCGAGTGCAGGTTGGCGTTCTGAAAGTTTCTGAAGTCAGAGTTTCAGACCGAATCAAAGTTGGCTAAGTACCCGTTGGGGAATATTTTGTTTTTCTTGCCTCAGTATTTAACCGGATGTCAGAAAAAGTGAATAACTGTATTTCTTGTGGGAAACAGATACCTCATAGGGATTACCATACTTTGTGTATACCTTGTTTAGGGCCTGAGCACGACGTTGTTGGATGCCGCTCTTGTGCTAGATTTAACAAACGCACTATTAAGAGAAGGTTAGACTGTGCCAGGTTAGTTTTTGGGAAGCGTTGTAATTATAAAATGCCGTCGGATGCTCCGGCGCCCGCTTCGGCTAAAAAGCGCAAGGACAAAGCAGCAAAGCCTAGAGTGGAAGAACCGACAGTCCCAGACATCGGTTCTTTAGAAGGCTCAGTGGAGCCGGAGGTTCTGCCAGGTGTTTCTTTGGAGTCTCAGGGAGAGACTTTACTGTTACAGGATGTATCCTCTCAGGAAGTAGGCCAGGCTGAGGGGGCTTCTCAGGTGGCTGTTCTTCCCTCTCTTCCTAAGGTGGTTAGGGCCTCCCCTTCTGTTTCCAAGGCTTCTTTGAGAGGCAGGCCAAGTTTAGCTTCAGTGGGGGCTCCTAGTGCTTCGGGGTCTTTGCCTAAGAAACATATGCTTAAAATGGCAGAGGATTTGATTACTATGATTAGAGGTTCTATGCCCCCTCCTGATAAGAGGCCTAGGGTGGAACCTGAGTTTGAGAGTTTTGAGCAATGTTCGGAGGCTTCTGAGTCTTCGGCTGAAGACTTGCAGGAGTATCCTCCTTATTCTGATTCTGATGTGGATGATTCTACTCCTTCAGCTTCTCCTCCTGAGGATTTTTCATTTTCAGAGACTCTGCATTCCATGAGGGAGCATTTTAAATGGGAAGGTCAAGATTTCTCTGATTCCAGGAAGAGGCTTAGGGAATTCTTGTTTTTACCCCAGCATAGGCCTTTAGCTATTCCTCCTGTTCTGAATGTGGTGGAAGATGTGTTTTCAGAGGCTTCCTTGAATCCTGATTCTTTGCCTCCTGCCCCGGTTAAACCGGATAGGTACTATAGGGTGCCTGAAGCTCATAAGTATCTTTTTAAGAGTCCTAGGGCAGACCCGGAAACTGTCTCTCAGGGGCCTAAGGGTGTGAAGGCCTCTGTTGTTAAAAATCCTGTTCCTCCTGATAAAGAGGCAAGGGCTTTGGATAGATGGGGAAAGAAAGTGTATACTTCTTCCACTTTAGCCATGAGGGCGTTGAATTGTCAGTTTCACATGTTAAAATATCAGAATTACCTCCTTTCACAATTGAAATCTAAGGTGGATGCTCTGGCAGAAGGTATTGAGTGTAAAGAGTTGCAGGATTTAGTTCATGTGTCTGAACAGGTGGGTAAACATTCCTTGCAGTGTGGTTTTGATGCTGTGCAGGCCTCCTCGAGGGTGGCTGCCACTGGTTCTGTTCTTCGTAGGCATGCCTGGTTGAGAGATCAGAATTTAGCTGAGCATGTTAAAACAAGGATTTTGGATGCTCCTTTGCAGTCTGATGTGTTGTTTGGTTCGCCTGTGGAGGCAGTTTTAAAGAAAATGGAGGACAAGGCTAAGTCTATGCAAACTGTTAAGGATTTTTTACAGGTGCAGCCTCCGAAGTTTAGTAGAAATTGGCCTACTAAGGGATGGACTTATACTGCTTATGATTCCCAGTCTAGGGGTAGGTCTAGACGTGGTAGGGGCAGAGCTCAAGGTTCTTTTAGGCCTAGGACAGGGAGTTCCCCTGCTCAGACTTCTGGTGAGGGCAGGGGTCAGTCCTTTCGTAAGCAGACCCAATGACCTGCCTTTTCAGCTGCCAGTGCATTCTCGACTGGCAGCACCTTTGGGAGGAAGGCTGTCTCTTTTCAAAGAAAATTGGGATTTAATTACCCAAGACAGATGGGTTCTGGATATCATTCACCACGGTTACAGGTTTTATTTCCATACCTTGCCTCCTTTCAAAGGCATGCCAGACATTCCTCCACTACAAAGAAAAGAGGCTCACAAGCAAATTTCTCTGTTGCTCCAAATAGGGGCCATTCAGCCAGTTCCTGTGCCAGAAAGGGGCCTAGGATTTTATTCTCGCCTGTTCCTAGTACCGAAGAAGGGGAACACGTGGAGACCAATTTTGGATTTATCTATCCTCAACACTTATCTGGACATTCCCAAGTTCAAAATGTTGACGTTACAACAGCTTTTACCTCTGCTGGGCAAAGATCACTGGATGGTAACTTTAGATCTCAAGGAAGCTTACCTTCATGTGCCTATAAGACTAAGTTGCAGGAAGTATCTGCGTTTTCGAGCTGGAAATTCTCATTATCAGTTCTCTGCATTGCCCTTTGGCTTATCCACTGCCCAGAGTATTCACAAAGGTTCTGGCTCCAGTGATAGCTTACTTCAGGCTAAAAGGAATTCAAATCTATCCTTACTTGGACGACTGCCTGATTCTAGCTCAAGAAAAGGAAGACCTTCTACAGCATTTGGATTATGTCATAGCAGTGCTAAGATGCCTAGGGTATTCTGTGAACGAAATAAAGTCCAGTCTAGTACCCTCTCAAGACATGTGCTTTCTGGGTGTGAGACTGAATACAGCAGCCCAGATGGCCTTTTTAACCCCGGACAAACAAAAGAATCTTTCCAGTTACTTCCATCAACTATCTCTTCAGTCCGGGCTGACTGCAAGGACAGTCCTTCAAGCCTTAGGGTTCATGGCATCTTGTATTCTGGTGCTTCCCAATGCCAAACTGCATATGAGGAAGCTGCAATGGTATCTCAAAATGTATGGACACAGCACTGCCAGGATTTGGACACTGTCATTCAAATAATACCTTGCATTCAAAAGGAATTTTGTGGTGGGCTCAGGAATGTCACCTAAACAAGGGACTCTCTGTGACCCGGCCAGAGGCGAGTCAGATTCTAACGACAGATGCCTCAGACATTGCTTGGGGAGCTCATCTAAATGGAAAGTGGATACAAGACAAGTGGCCTGCCAGACTACTGCATCTACATATCAACATGAAAGAGATGTTAGCAGTCCAGTTTGCATTAATGGCTTTCAAGGAGTTACTTCTTCCAGGGCAGGTGTTGATTCTAACAGACAACACAACTGTCATGTGGTACATCAACAAACAAGGGGAACACATTCTTACCCATTGTGCAGGCAAGCAATGATTTTATGGGAGACTGCTCATCTTGCAACTAACTCTTCAGGCAAGGTTTCTGCCGGAGCACAGAACTCCTTAGCAGATGTGTTAAGCAGACAAATCATGGATCCCCACAGTGGAAACTGGATCTTCATGTATTTCAAAAATTGACAGTGTCATGGGGAACTCCAGACATAGATCTGTTCGCTTCTCCACTAAACCACCAGCTGCCAAAGTTTTGCACAAAGAGGTTTCATCACACAGCTTGGAAAGTGGATGCTCTTTCTTTCAGTTGGAAAAATCTTCATGTGTATGCTTTTCCACCTCTGCCTCTTCTCCCAAAGGTGCTTCTAAAGGTCAGACAAGACAAGCCAAGGATGATTTTAATAGCTCCAGATTGGCCTCGGCAGCACTGGTACCCATTACTGAGGAGTCTGGTAAGGAAGCCTCCATGGCCTTTACCCTTGATTCCACACCTGTTGTCTCCTCTATGTCAAGCTTCATTCTCTTCATCTAACAGCCTGGCATATTCTGTTTTGAAAGACAGCAGGTCTCTACTTCCTCAACAAGTTTTAAATGTGATTATGGAAGCCAGAAGACCTAGTACAAGGAAAGTGTACGCAGAAAAATGGAAGAGATTTTTATTTTGGAGTGCAGCAAACAATTTGGAGATTTCTGAGCCTAATTTGAGTGTGGCTCTTCAATATCTTACTGAGTTATTGGACAAAGGTTTGTCTTTCTCTTCCATTAAGATTCATGCTGCAGCAATTTCAGCTCACTATGATTGTGACCCACCATTGTTTTCGCATCCTTTGTTCAAGCAATTTCTTAGAGGGGCAAAGAATATAAGACCCCCACGTAGAGCTCCTACTCCTGCTTGGGATCTCAATTTTGTGTTGGAGAAACTTACTCTACAACCTTTTGAGCCTGCGGCTACTGCGGAATTGAAATACTTGTCATGGAAGACTGCTTTTTTGTTGGCCATTACTTCTGCAAGAAGGGTTTCTGAGTTGCAGGCCCTTATGGCGGTAGAGCCTTTTCTGATTTTTCATAAGGATAGGGTATCTTTACGTACTAATCCCTCCTTTATGCCTAAGGTGGTTTCCAGTGTGGCTTTAAACCAAACTATTCATTTGCCTACTTTTTATGCAGATCCCCAAAATAAAGGGGAAAAGATTTTGCACACTTTAGATGTACACAGGCAATTGCTTTATTATTTGAGCAGGACTAAGGATTTTAGGCAGTCTCAGCAGTTGTTTGTTTCTTTTACTTTGGGTTCGCAGGGCAAGCCTGTATCAAAACAAACTATTTCTAGGTGGATTGGGTTTTGCATTGCATTTTGTTATTCCCATCATGGCAAGGAGATTCCAGCTGGGATTAGGCCTCATTCCACTAGGGCTACTGCCACTTCAACAGCATTTCTAAGGGGGGTGGCAACTAAGGATATTTTGGAGGCAGCTACTTGGAGTTCAGTGCATACTTTCTCTAAGCATTATCACCTTCCTCCCTACTCTAAGTCTAGGGCTGGTTTTGCCACAGCTATTTTGCAAGGCATGTTGTCAGTTCCTGCTTCCTTATGATTTGCCAGCCTCCCTTACCTCTGCTTTGGGATTCTACCCAATAGTTAGGACTGCAGCAATGTGGAATGAAGAACATAGTACAGTTTTGTACCCACCATAAATGTAGATGTTCGAGGATCCACATTGCTGCAGTCCAATTTACCCTCCCTCCCTCTGTGTTTAGGGGTGGTTGTGTAGGTGAGGTTATATTCTGGTAATTTTGTTTATATTGTACATATTTTTGGTGCTGGTATGTTTGGAGTTTTTGGTTTTGGCCTTATCTTTCTAGGGTCTTCTGACATCTGGGGCAAGAAAAGACTGAGGATATGACGTCGGTCATGCGCATTAGTACCCTGACGTACTGACGTCAGTCTAATGCGCCCTGACCGACGTCAGCCATATACTTTGGTATTCGGGCCGACTGGACAGCGGACTACCCAATAGTTAGGACTGCAGCAATGTGGATCCTCGAACATCTACATTTATGGTAGGTACAAAACTGTACTTTCTCAAAAGCTAAGTACCCCATTGGGGATTCTTTTTTTTTTTTGCTCTAACCGATGTCAGAAAAAGTTAATTGTCTTCTGTGGAAAGCAAATACCTCACAGAGATCTTCATTCTTACTGTGCCACCTGTTTAGGCCCGGAGCACGACGTTCCTCGCTGTCTGTTTTGTGCCTTGTTTAACGCCCAAACTGTTTCGTCAGGCTATCTTTGTCGCTAAATTCTTTCACTCTTGTTCTCTGTATTCCGAAATGGCTTCGATTAGCCATCCAACTACCGATGTTCCGAAAAAATGTAACGATAAAGACAGAGACGGTCCGCATAGGTCCAAAACTGCTGACGACACTTCCGTTAAGCTAGTCGCCAGTGCGCCCAGTACTCAGTGAGGTGCCTTTGCAACCCCTAATGCCCATTTCTGTGGATTCGCAGGCCTCTGCCGAGACCCATTCGGAGTTCGGTATGCCGCGAAATGCTTCTTCGACTGTGGGAACCTGCTGATGTCTCTACCTTGGATGGGTCCGGAGCTGGTCTGCAGGCACCGTTTTCTGAGGGTGTATTCCGTCCTACAGATGTTCGACTCAAACAGACTTCATTTTGAGCCAAAACTACAGAGTTTCTTAGGCCCAGGGTACGCACTACACCTAGAAAACAGACGACCAAAGAGCATGCTCAAGCTCCCATGCCACAAACACACATGCTTAGAATGCCTGAAGACCTTGTGACGCTAATTAGGGGAAGCTAGCCTTCCCCTGCTAAGAGACAAAGAATTGAGTTTCCTTCTGACTCTACAGACCAGGAGTCCGATGACACTGACCCTTCCGATTATCAGGATGTGCCCTTATCAGCCTATGAGGATTCGGATGCAGAGGAATAAATTCCCTCTGCCTCCCCTCCAGAGGATTTTTCTTTTGGTGAAACCTTTTGCATACTTTGAGAGCATTTCCACTGGGAATGCCAAGACTACCCTCAGTCCAAAAAGAGACTCCGAGAATTTTTAGAGTTGCCTCAGCACAGGCCTCTAGCTATACCTCCTGTCCTGGATGTTGTAGATTGTTTTTATGGAATCCAGTCTTACTCCAGATGCATTACCCCTGGCTCCTAGGAAACCTGACTGGTACTACAGAGTGCCTGATTCCCACAAGTTTCTTTTCAAGAATCCTACTGCTGATTCAGAGATAATTTCCCAGGGACCTAAAGGTATTAATTCTACTACAGCCAAAAAATCATACAACTTCGTACAGGGATTCCAGAGCTTTAGACAGATGGGGTAAGAAGATATATACCTCTGCAACTCTTATCAGGGCATTGGATTGCCAGTTTCACATGTTAAAGTACCAGCAACATATTATGGAACTAATTAAACAAAAAAAATGGTATTTACAGATTGTGCTGAAAATACAGATTTACAAGACCTAATGCATTCTGCAAACCAAGTTAGTAAGCATACTTTGCATTGTGGCTTTGATGCCCTAGACGCATCTTGCAGGGCTGCAGTCACTGGTTCTGTACTGAGAAGAGATGCTTTGCTGAAGGAGCAAACCTTGCCAAATGATGTCAAATCCAAAATACTAGATGCTACTTTAAATAAGGACGGTTTGTTGGGCACCAAAGCAGAAGTTCTTAAAAAGATGGAAGAAAAAGCTAAATCTATGCAAACTGTTAAAGAATTCGTACAAGTGCAACCACCTAGTTTCAGAAGGCATTGCCCTTCAAAACACTGGTCCTTTCCAGCCCCTTCCAGGCCTTCCCAGATGAGACCCAGGGGAAACAGGCCACCCAGACTAGAGTCTCAAGGTATGCAGAGATATAAACAATAGAGTGCCCCCACCCAAAAACAGGGAGTGGTAAGCCGCCCTCCTATGGAAACAGTTCACAATGACTTCTGAAATCTCCTTCTTAGCCCTGCCCAACTGCTTTTGCCCCTAGGAGGAAAACATGCAGTTCATGCAAGTAACTGGATGTACATCACTGAGGACCGATGGGTCCTCAGCATTGTATCCCAGGGGTACAAATTCTACTTCGTCACTGCCAACCCAATTCATGCAAGTAACTGGATGTACATCACTGAGGACCGATGGGTCCTCAGAATTGTATCCCAGGGGTACAAATTCTACTTCGTCACTGCCAACCCAAAGCGGGTTTTCAGACCTTCCTCCAAACCAGTGGGCAGAGACTCAAAAGTAAGTACTTTCCCTTCTCAGTGTTAGAGCTGATGTCCTTCATGGATGCATCTGCAGTCATAACAAGTGGGGGTTGTCCTGTCGTCAGGCAGCCCTGCAGTCGGCCGGATTCCAAAGTCCGGGTCCGGCTTCGGCTGATGTCGCACTCCACCCGACGTCATCTCTGTTGGTCTTCGGGTATAAAAGCATCAGCCGATGCCATTTTCCCCAGTCTTTCTTGCCGCGTGGCGCCCGAAGCAGAAGCTGTTCGCAAGTGCCGGTCGGTCGGATCCAGAGATTACTTCTACCGAATACTACTTCGAAGACTTCTAAAGCTAAGTACCCCGTTGGGGACTCTTTCTTGCCTCAGCCGATGTCAGAAAAAGTTAACAATTGTTTAACCTGTGGGAAACAAATACCTCATAAAGATTTCCACTCTTACTGTCTGCCTTGTTTAGGCCCAGCCCACGACGTAGCAGCCTGTTCGGCCTGTGCCTCTTTCAACCGACGAACGCTTAGGCGTCGGTCGGAGTTTGCAGAACAGTTTTTCGGATCTAATTTTGCGTACATTATGCCGTCGGATCCTCCGACTACCCCCAAAAGCAAAGATAAAGACCGACACTTTCGGTCCGCGGTTTCGGCCGAAACCACGGTAAAGCAAACCCCGAGTGTCTCTGTTTCGCCGAAACCGAGAAAACTGCTCAAAGTACAGCTGAACCTATTCTTACAACTGAGGCCCCTGCTACAACTCTTGAATCGACCTCAGAAATTTTACCCACTACGGTGGTTGACTTATCAGACACCATCCCTTGGATGTCTCTACCCCAGCACGTGGTGCTGCTAGGCCTCCAGCTGCCATGTCCATTAAGGCCTTCGCCAGGGCTAAAGCAGCCAAGACTACTAAAACAGTGCCTGTTAAACCCCCACATCCAGGCCCTCTTCTAGTTCTCAAATGCTTTCTTTGGCAGAAGATTTAATTTCTTTAATTAGAGGATCTCAATCTCATCCAGACAGGGCCTCTCAGCCCCAGAGAAGAGACCTAGGGCAGAGCCCCTGAGCCAGTGTCTTCTGATGATTCTGCTGATGAATCAGACATAACTGACCAGCCTGAGGCTCCCTTCTCCAATTTTGAAGATTCTGATGCTGAAGAATCCATTCCAGCTGCTTCCCCACCAGAAGAATTCTCCTTTGGGGAAACCTTGCATGCCATGCGAGAACAGTTCAATGGCAGCAACAGGATTTTTCAGACTCCAGAAAAAGACTTAGGACCTTTCTGCACCTCCCACAGCACAGGCCCTTAGCTATACCTCCTGTTCTCTCTGTGGTGGATGATGCTTTCAATGATGTTTGCTCCGCTCCAGATTCTTTACCCCAGCCCCTGCCAAACCTGACAGATTTTACAGGGTGCCAGATACTCATCACCACCTTTACAAGGCCCCCTTGCAGACCCAGAAACTATATCCCAGGGTCCCAAGTCAGTAGCCGACCACAGCTAAAACCCTATTCCTTCTGAAAGGGAAGCAAGGTCACTAGACAGATGGGGTAAAAGGTCTACACTTCAGCTACTCTCTCAGCTAGAGCTTTAAACTGTCAGTTTCACATGATACAATACCAAGAGTTTATGCTTGATCAGTTAACTAAAAACTAACCACTGATGAATCTCTTGATAAGAAATATGTAATAGAGATGGTAAATAACATACAACAGGTTAGCAACCATTCCTTAAAATGTGGCTATGATGCACTGGAGGCTTCATTTAGATCAGCCATGACAGGCACAGTGATAAGAAGGCATGCATGGCTAAAGGAACAAGCTTTACCGGATCATGTTAAAGCTAAGTTGCTAGATGCTCCTATGGACAAGACAAGTTTGTTTGGTACACCTGCCCAGCAGGTTATGAAGAAAATGGAAGAAAAGGCAAAATCTGTTCAAACTGTTAAAGATTTCTTGCAGGTTCAACCCCAAGGTTTAGCAGGAACTGGCCTGCCAAAATTGGTCCTTTCCTGACTCCACAAAATTTCAAAGGGGCAGGAATAGGCGTTCCAGAGGCAGAAACCAATCCAGAGGAGGTGCCTACAGAGGACGACAGTGGCAAGGTAACAACAGAGGCACAGACACAGCCACTGCCACTACATCAGCACAACCACAGTGACTTAATCCTAAATCCGCCTACCAGGGAACAAATAGCAGCTCCTCTAGGCGGAAAGTTAACCTTATTTTCAAAGAACTGGCACTACATAACAAAAGACAAGTGGATTTTACAAACCATAGATCAAGGTTACGGTTTCACTTCCACACTTTACCAGTCAAAGAGGAATGCCAAATCTACCTCCAAATCAAAAACAGAGGCTCTACCAGATAATGGAGTTAGCAAACATGAGAGCTGTGGAAAGAGTGCCAACAGCAGAACAAGGAAAGGGTTCTACTCCAGACTATTCCTAGTTCCAAGAAAGGAAAAAGTTGGAGACCAATTCTCGACCTGTCCACCTTAAATACATACATCATTGTCCCAAAATTCAAAATGCTGACCCTACAGCAACTTCTTCCCATGCTGGGCAAGGAGTCTTGGCTGGTAACTCTAGATCTCAAGGAGGCATACCTGCACGTCCCCATTCGACCAATCTGCAGAAGATACCTCAGATTTCTTGCAGGATCAGAGCACTATCAATTCTCAGCATTGCCCTTTGGCTTATCTACTGCCCAGAGTATTCACAAAATGCCTGGCATCAGTAATCGCCCATTGCAGACTACAGGAATTCAAATTTACCCATACCTGGACGACTGCCTGCTACAAGGGACAACAAAAGCAAGCTGACAACAGATTTACAAAGGGTCATTTACTTGCTACAAGGACTGGGATACACAGTCAATTTACAAAAGTCAAGGCTGATACCATCCCAAACAAGGACATTCTTGGCAGCAGAATTGGACACAGTACAACAAATGGCATTCCTGACTACAGAAAAACAAAAAGAACTTCCTCTTTACTTCTTGGCACTAACAAAACTGAACAAGTTAACAGCAAGAAAAGTTCTGCAGGCCTTGGGCTTCATGGCATCATGCATAATCTTGGTCCCATTTGCCAGACTACATATGAGGAAACTACAGTGGTACCTAAAGAATTTATGGTCCCAACACAGACACAGTCTAGAAACAGAAATCCCACTAATTCCATGCTTAAAACAGGAGTTCCTATGGTGGGCTCAGGCATGCCAGTCAAACCCAGGCCTACCCTTTTGCAGATGTCAACCAAGCCAGACCATCACAACAGACGCTTCAGACCTAGGATGGGGGCCCACATGCTGGACAAATGCGTGCAAGGATTGTGGACACAGGATCAACTTCACCTGCACATCAATCTAAAAGAAATGCTGGCAGTAAAACTGGCAATCCAAAAGTTCAAACCATTTCTCAAAGAGGGCCAGTTGATGATAAGGACAGACAACACCACAGTCATGTGGTACATCAACAAACAGGGAGGCACTCATTCATACCCCCTATGCAGAATGACCTTGGAGCTGTGGACCCTGGCACTCCGCTACAACATTCAGTTACAGGCAGTATTTGTACCGGGGAAAGACAATACCCTAGCAGACATATTAAGCAGAACCACTTCAGATGCCCACGAATGGAAGCTGCACCCGGACATCTTCAAGACCATCTCGAAGAAATGGGGAATGCCACAGATAGACCTATTCGCATCACCTCTCAATCACCAGCTCAAAAAATTCTGCACAAGGACATTCCACCCACTAGCATGGAAAGTGGACTCACTCTCCTTCAACTGGAAAGGCCTAACAGCATATGCATTCTCACCTCTTCCTTTGATACACAAGGTACTACTAAAAATCAAGGAAGAACGTCCAAGGATAATCCTGATAGCTCCAAACTGGCCAAGACAACACTGGTACCCACTACTGAAGAGCATGGCTCAGAACAACTACAGCATCATACATCCAAACCTAAAAACGCTGCAACTGACTGCATGGAACATCACATAGCAGCAGCTAATCCAGAACTTTCCCAAAGAGTTAAAGACATTATTCTTGAAGCACGCAGACCTTCAACAAGAAGGAACTATGCTGGAAAATGGAAAAGGTTTGTCATTTGGAGTACGGAAAGAGGAAAAGATGTGTCAAACATAGATATGCCTAACATTCTGGAGTATCTGGCCAAACTTCTTCGTTCAGGCCTGTCCTACTCCTCCATCAAGATACATGCATCAGCTATTTCAGCAGAATACAGCTTTGATCCACCTGTTTTTTCGCACCCTTTGCTCAGGCAGTTCCTCAGAGGAATCAAGAATGTAAAACCTCCAAGGAAACCACCATTACCAGCTTGGGATTTAAACTTTGTGCTAGAAAAGTTGACACTATCACCCTTTGAACCAGCAGCAACAGCAGACCTACAACACCTGTCATGGAAAACTGCTTTCCTACTGGCAATTACTTCAGCAAGGAGGGTTTCAGAACTACAGGCCTTAATGGCAGTGCAACCCTTCCTAATCTTCCACCAAGATAGAGTGTCCATGAGGACTAATCCTACATTTATGCCCAAGGTGGTATCCAGAGTGTCTTTAAACCAGGCAATCCACCTACCTACCTTCTTTCCCAACCCACAAAACAGAGGGAAAGAATACTGCATACCTTGGATGTACATAGACAGCTACGCTGCTACTGGGACAGAACAAAAATAGCAGAAAGACTGACCAACTTTTGTAGCCTATGCAACAGGAAGGGAAGGAAAAGCTATTTCCAAACAGACAATCTCCAAATGGATAGGAAATTGCATACGATGCTGTTACTCCTTCCATGGAAAACCAATTCCACAGAACATAAGACCTCATTCTACAAGGGCAACAGCCACTACCACAGCCTTCTTACGAGGAGTGGCAACCAAAGACATTATTGAGGCGGCTACTTGGACCTCCGTGCATACATTTGCCAAGCATTATAATTTGCCTCTATATTCCAGATCCCGAGCAGGGTTTGCCACTGCTGTACTGCAAGGGATCCTAAACACACCATAATCTACTTTTATCCTCCTCCCCTAGTTGGCTATGGTATTCTACCCACTTGTTATGACTGCAGATGCATCCATGAAGGACATAGTACAGTTTTGTACCTACCATAAATGTAGATGTCCGAACTGGATAGCATCTGCAGTCAGGATTACCCTCCCTCCTTCCCCTCTGTGGTACTCCTAGGGTGTTTACCCTCCTAATAGCTAGCTGTTGGGAGGGAGTCTTTTATGGTGTATTTGTTTGTATATATGTACATATATGCTTATTGTTGTGTTTACCTCTATCTATTTGGAAACATTGGCATCTATCCAAATTTTTAGCCTGCAAGAGGGCTACTGGCATCTGGGGCAAGAAACACTGAGGAAAATGGCGTCGGCTGATGCTTTTATACCCGAAGACCAACAGAGATGACGTCGGGTGGAGTGCGACATCAGCCGAAGCCGGACCCGGACTTTGGAATCCGGCCGACTGCAGGGCTGCCTGACGACAGGACAACCCCCACTTGTTATGACTGCAGATGCTATCCAGTTCGGACATCTACATTTATGGTAGGTACAAAACTGTACTTTCAGCCTGTTCCAGTAGAACAAAGGGGTCTGAGTTTCTACTCCAGACTTTTCCTGGTGCCCAGAAAAGAGGGCTCTTGGCACCCATTCCTGGATCTTTCCATTCTCAACACCTTTGTTAGTCCCAAAATTCAAGATGCTTACCCTACAACAGCTTCTCCCTATGCTAGCCAAGGATGCCTGGTTAGTCACTCTAGACTTAAAAGAAGCTTATCTGCACATCACCATAAGGGAGTCATGCAGGAAATATCTACATTTCAGGGCAAGTTCTCTGCACTTCCCTTTGGCCTATTTACTGCGCTCAGAGTATTCACAAAGTGCCATGCTCCAGCCATTGCATACTGCAGGCAGGGAAATATCCAAATTTACCCATACTTGGACGACGGCGTGATTCAGGTGGACAGTCAGGAATTGCTACTTCAGCATCTGGCATTTGTAAAAAGCATTCTCACTTCATTGGGGTACACCATCATTGCAAAGAAATCTCAACTGGTACGCAGTCAAAAGATTGTATTCCTGGGTGCAAGCTTGGAGACAACTTCCCAGGTGGCATTTCTCACTTCAGAAAAACAGATCTATTTGACAGACTACTTCAAACAAATGGCCACCAGAACCCAGCTATCTGCAAGCCCTAGGGTTCATGGTCTCACGTATTCTGCTAATTCCATATTCAAGACTGCATATGAGGAAACATCAGTGGTACTTAAAAAGTCTTTGGTGCCAACATTCTCAGAACCTGGAAACCGTCATTCCTATCATACCTTGTCTGAGGGCAGAGTTCTTTTGGTGGGCAGAAGCATGCAACCACAAGAAGGGACTGCATTTCACTCAACCCCCTGCCTCCCAAACCCTGACAACAGACGTATCAGATTATGCATGGGGGGGCTCACATGGCAGGCAAATGCATTCAGGGTCACTGGAGCCCAATGCAGATTCTCCTGCACATCAATCAAAAGGAGATGCTAGCTGTACAGAATGCTCTGACAGCTTGCAGATGCCTTATCCTTCCAGGGCAACTGCTGATAAAAACAGACTACACCACAGTTGTATGGTACATAAACAAGCAGGGGAGAATCCATTCTTATCCACTCTGCAGGTTAGCCATGGCCATGTGGAACACATCCTTGAGCAACTAAGTGCATCTACAAGCTCAATTCCTGCCAGGCAAACAAAATTCACTGGCAGATGACTTATGCAGTAATCTCCTAGACCCACACGAGTGGAAATTGGAGCCCAACACCTTCAACCTTCTGATCCAGAGGTGGGGTACACCAGCGGTGGATCTCTCTGCCTCCCCCGAGAACCACCAGTTAAGCAAATACTGCACCAGGAACCCTCCCAGCAGGGCCTGGAAGGTGGATGCCCTATCCTTTCAATGGGAAAACCTCTCATTCTATGCCTTTCCCCCTCTGCCCGTTCTCTCAAGAGTACTACTCAAGATAAAGCAAGACAGACCAAGGGCAATTCTTATTGCCCCGGACTGGCCACGCCAGCACTGGTACCCACTCCTGCGCACCCTGACATTCGGGCCACCCTGGCACCTACACCAGAAACCTACCCTGCTGTCTCAGTAGGAGGGACAGATTTTGCATCCACATTTGCAAACCCTAAACCTTGCAGTCTGACTTATCCCTTGAATAACCCACCAGCAACCCTCAGCAAACAGGTGCTGGATGTCATTCTTGAAGCCAGAAGACCTAGTACTAGGAAATCCTATGCTGAAAAGTGGAAAAGATATTGTTCTTGGATTCAGTCTAAAAGAAAGGACACAGCAATTCCCTCCTTGCCTCTAATCCTGGATTACCTAGCAGAGCTATTCCACAGAGGCCTATCCTTCTCCTCCATTAAGATTCATACCTCTGCCATCTCAGCTCATTATAATACTGAGCCACCTCTATTTTCTCACCCTCTCATCAAACAGTTCCTGCGAGGGGCTAACAATTTAAGGCCCCCTAGGAGAGCACCCACCCTTGTCTGGGAATTTAACTTTGTACTGGAAAAGCTCAAGATTCCCTCTTTTGAACTTGCTGCCTCAGCAGAGTTAAAATTCCTCTCTTGGAAAACACTATTTTTCCCTCAGGACTAACCCGTCCTTTTTGCCTAAGGTGGTGTCCAGTGTGGCTCTAAACCAATCCATCTATTTACCAGCCTTCTCTAATCCTCAGAATAAAGGGGAAAGGATCCTGCACTCTTTGGACGTGCACAGACTGCTCAGGTTCTGCCTTGATAGCACTAAGCCTTTCAGAAAGTCTGACCAGCTGCTATTCAGCTTTGCTACAGGGGCAGAGGGCAAGGCCATTTCAAAACAAACCATTTCCAAATGGATAGCACACTGCATCCATTTCTGCTACAAGCACCATGGAAATCCAACCCCACAGGGGGTCAGAACACATTCCACTAGGGCTACTTCTACCTCTACAGCATTTCTCAGGGGAGTCCTTACCAGGGACATTCTGGAAGCTGCAACCTGGAGTTCTGTACACACCTTCACCAAGCATTATCACTTACCTATCTTTTCCAAATCCAGGGCTGGGTTTTTCTACAGCAGTCTTGGAAGGCCTACTAGCCAGCCCTAACACTTCTTGAATGCCTCCACCTTTCCTCAGCTTTGGGAATCAGCCCAAGTATGATAACTGCAACAGTGAAACATGAAGAACATAGTACAGTTGTGTACACTTACCATAAATGTAGATGTTCAGGTGTATTTCCCTGTTGCAGTCCTGGTTTCCCTCCCTCCAGCCCCCTGGCTTTCTCTGTCTATCCACCTTTCCTCTTTATGGCTCTTTCTAATGGCATTGGTATTTACTTTTTACTGGTGGTGTTCCCCACCATATACTAGCTCCCTGTTTGGGGGCTCCTGACATTTGTGACAAGAAAAACTGATGTAATGGCGTCGACTGCCTGTTTTATACCCTTGACGACCTGACGTCATGGAAGAAGCGACAGCATCCAATGCAGAAATACGAATACTGTGGTATTCGGGCCGACAGAGGGCAACCTGCAGGCAGATAACCTAAATGTGATGAATGCAACAATGAATGCACGCGAACATCTACATTTATGGTAAGTGTACACAACTGTACTTTCCTTATTCAAGTTTCCTGGTAACACTAGATTTAAAAGATTTGTATTGTCACATCCCCATTTGTTCAGACTTTAGGAGTTTTCTTAAGGTTTTGTGGGTCTGCATCACATTATCAGATGTTCTTCATGTTTCACTGTTGCAGTCATTACATTTGGGTAATCTGCGGGTAGGTTGCCCTCAGTCAGCCTGATTAACAAAGTCTTGGGTCCTCCGTCGGTTGCTGTACCTTCTTCCATGACGTCAGATCGTCAGGGGTGTAAAACATGCAGCCGACGCCATTACATCAGTCTTTGCCGTGCGGTGCCCGAAGCAGAAGCAGTTCAAGTGCCGGTCGGCCGACTCCTGAAATTTTCATTTTCGGGTTCCAGAACCAAAGTCTTCAACTAAAAGCTAAGCACCCTGTTGGGGAAACTTTTTCTTGCTTCTTACCGATGTCAGTAAAAGTTAATAATTGCTTCACTTGGAAGCAAATACCTCATAAAGATTTTCATTTGTACTGTATTCCTTGCCTAGGCCCTGACCACGACGTACCTTGCTGTCGGTCTTGTGCTTTATTCAATTAGCGCACTATCCGTCGTTGGTACATTTTTGCTTCTAAATATTTCGGTTCTCGGTTTAATTATCCAGAAATGACGTCCGTTAGCTATCTGACCACCGGAATACCGAAAAAACGCAAAGGAAAAGACAGAGACAGGGTGTTGAGGTCCAAAACTGCCGACTATGCTTCTCCTAAGCCAGTCGCCAGTTCGCCGGTACTCAGTGAGGCGCTTACGTAGCCACTGATGCCCACAACTTCTGATTCACAGGCCTCTACTGAGTCCCATTCGCAGTCTGGTATGCCGTGAGATGCTTCACCTATGGAACCCGCGGATATCTCTACCTTTGGTGGGTTCGGAGCCGCTGTGCAGGCACCAGCTTCTGAGGGTGTATTCAGGCTTACAGACTTGCATGTTAAACTGACTCCACCTTCAATACTAAGGCCTATATCTCAATCTATATCTAAAAAACCGACGCCCAGGCCACATGTTCAGGCCCCTATGCCTAAAAAACTAATGATCAAAATGGCTGAAGATTTAATTACTCTAATCAGGGGTAGTCAGCTCCACCCCCCCTTCTAAGAGGCCTAGGGCTGAACTTGACTGTGAATCTTCTGAACAGGACTCTGTATTTTCTGACTCTTCTAATTACCTGAATTTGTCCATACCTACTTATGAGGATTCTGATGCAGAGGATTCCATTCCCTCTGCTTCTCCCCTGAGGATTTTCCTTTTGGGTAAACTTTAAATACCTTAAGGGAGCATTTCCACTGGGAAAGTCAGGAATTTTCTGAATCCAAAAAGAGGCTTTGGGATTTCCTTCTGTTTCCTCAGCATAGGCCTTTGGCTATACCTCCTGTACTAAACATTGTTGATGTGTTTTCTGAATCCAGTATGGCCCCTGATTCCCTGCCTCCGGCCCCTAATAAACCAGACCGATACTACAGGGTCCCTGAGTCCCACAAATTCCTTTTCAAAAATCCTGTTGCGGACTCAGAAACTATTTCTCAGGGGCCCAAGGGCATTAAGGCTTCTACTGATAAACATCCTACCCCTTCTGATAGAGACTCCAGGGCGCTGGATAGATGGGGTAAAAAGGTTTATACTTCTGCAACCTTGGCAACCAGGGCTTTAAACTGTCAATTTCATATGCTAAAATATCAACAGCATGTCATGGGACTGGTTAAACAGAAAATGATGTTGATTTCTGACTGTGGGGAAAATAAAGATTTACAGGATTTATTGCATTCAGCTGAACAAGTTGGAAAACTTACTTTGCATTATGGTTTTGATTCTTTAGAGGCCTCTTGCAGGGCTGCTGTTACTGGGTCTGTGCTTAGAAGGCATGCTTGGCTTAAGGAGCAATCTCTGCCTGATCATGTTGAAGCAAAACTGTTGGGTGCTCCTTTGCATCAGGACTGTCTGTTTGCCAATAAGGCTGAAGAAGTTCTAAAAAAAGATGGAAGATAAAGCTAAATCTATGCAAACTGTGAAAGATTTCTTACAAGTACAACCTCCAAGATTTAGTAGGCACTGGCTACTAAGAACTGGTCCTTTCCAACTCCTTCCAGATCCCTCAAGGCAAACCCAGACCCTCCAAAAGCACCAGGTTTCAGTCCCAAGGGACTCTCAGAACTAAGCAATTTCAGTCCAAAGGGACTCTCAGAAGTAAGCAATGGGTGCTTCCACTTCCAAATTTGGAAATAAGACATCACCCTATGGTAAACAGTCTCAATGACAAAATTACTAAGCACTTAACTTTCAGCCACCCCTTTGTGGGGAAAACTGGTTCTTCATGCCAGAAAAAACTGGCAACTTATAACCCAGGACAAGTGGGTTTTAAATATAGTGTCCCCGGAATACAGATTTCATTTCCACACGCTGCCAACTCCAAACGGGTGGCCAGACCTGCCCCCAAATCCGTGGGCAGAGGCTCAGAAACAAGTACTTTCCTTCCAAAACATGGGGGCTATTCAACCGGTACCAGAAGGGGAAAAGGGACAAGGTTTCTATTCCAGACTTCTCCTGGTACCCAGAAAAGACAAATCATGGCGTCCAATTCTGGACCTGTCTACTCTAAACACCTTTCTGGACATTCCAAAATTCAAGATGTTGACTCTTCACCAGTTACTACTTATGCTAGGCAAGGATACCTGGTTGGCAACTCTAGATTTAAAAGAGGCTTACCTGCATTTCCCAATCAGGGAATCTTGCAGAAGATACCTACGCTTCAAAGCAGGCTACTTGCATTATCAGTTCTCTGCACTGTCCTTTGGCTTGTCTACTGCGCCCAGGGTATTCACAAAGTGCCTGGCTCCAGTAATTGCATTTTGCAGGCAAAGAAATATTCAAATGTATCCATACGTGGACGATTGTCTAATTCAGGCAGAAAACCAGGCCACACATTTAAAACATCTGGCATTTGTAAAAAGGGTTCTAACTTGTCTAGGGTACACCATAAATGAAAAGAAATCACAACTGGTACCCTCTCTAAAAATTACATTCCTGGGTGCAAGCTTGAATACAACTGCCCAGATGGCTTTCCTCACGCCAGAAAAGCAAATTCATTTGATGACTTATTTCAAACAGGTGGCCACAAAAACCCTGCTGTCTGCAAGACAAATACTGCAAGTCTTGGGGTTCATGGCCTCCTGCATTCTTCTAGTTCCATATGCAAGATTGCATATGAGGAAACTTCAATGGTACTTAAAAAGTTTATGGAGTCATTATTGTCACAGCCTGGAAACAATGATTCCTGTCATATTTTGCCTACGCCTGGAGTTCCTATGGTGGGCAGAGGCCTGCCACCAAAACAAGGGACTACCATTCACACCACCCCCTGCCGCCCAAACCCTAACTACAGATGCATCAGACTATGCATGGGGGGCTCATCTGGCAGGGAAGTGCATTCAGAGCAAATGGAGTCCAAATCAAATGCATATACATATCAATCAAAAAGAAATGCTAGCTGTACAGAATGCTCTGACAGCCTTCAAGGATTACCTTCATCCAGGACAACTAATGGTAAAGACAGACAACACTATGGTTATGTGGTACATAAACAAGCAAGGGGGTACACATTCTGCTCCCACTGCAGACTAGCCATGGCATTGTGGAACACGGCCTTGAGCTACCAAGTACAACTACAAGCTCAATTCCTGCCAGGAAAGCTGAATATTCTGGCAGACGAACTAAGCAGAAATCTCTTGGACCCACACTATTTGAAACTGGAACCACGGATTTTCAATATGTTGACAAGCAAATGGGGGAGCCCAGACATAGATCTTTTTGCTTCACCTCAGAACTACCAGTTGAACAAATTTTGCACAAGAACTCCTCTCAAAAATGCCTGGAAGGTGGATGCTCTGTCCTTCACTATCAGTCTATGCCTTTCCCCCTCTGCCTCTGTTCTCCAAAGTTCTGCTAAAAGTCAAACAGGACAAACCAAAAATGATTTTGATTGCTCCAGACTGGCCGCGCCAACACTGATACCCACTCTTATGCAGTGTGTCACAAATTTCTCCATTGCACTTGCCTCAGACACCAACCTTACTGTCTCAGCAGGAGAACCTAATCCTGCACCCTCAGCTCCCAACATTGAATTTTGCAGCTTGGCTAATCACTTAAATTCCCCATTAGCATCCCTCAGCAAACCTGTGATGGATGTCATTTTGGAGGCGAGAAGCCCTAGTACTAGAACGTCTTATGCTGACAAATGGAAAAGATTCTGTGCCTGGAATCAATCTCAAGGGATGAGCACAGCAGCACCCAATTTACCTCAGATTTTGCAATACTTAACTGAGATGCTTCACGGGCGGCTGCGGTGGTGCAGCGGTTAGTGTTGCTGCCTCAAAGCAAGAGGTTCTCTGGTTTGATTTTCGGCTGGGGTGCCTTCTGTGCGGAGTCTGCATGTCCTCCCTGTGGTCGCGTGGGTTTCCTCCAGGTGCTCTGGTTTCCTCCCACATCCCAAAGTCATGCTATAGGTGGATTGGACACTCTAAATTGGCCCTAGGTGTGTGTGTGTGCATGTGTGTGCCTTCAGTGGAGGGTTGGGCACCGGGCTGGCAACTCGACACCGTAAAACTCCACTGCCAGTCATGAGCAGACAGGTGATCTGCTGTGGCCACCCCTAACCAGGAAAAGCCAGAAGAAGAACTGAGATGCTTCACAAGGTCCTGTCCTTTTCCTCCATTAAAATCCATGCCTCAGCTATTTCAGCTCATTACAATACAAAACCTCCTCTCTTCTCTCATCCTCTGCTCAGGCAGTACCTTAGAGGGGCCAAAAACTTGAAACCACCCAGGAGAGCTCCAACCCCTGCCTGGGACCTTAACTTTGTATTGGAGAAACTCACTCTACCTCCTTTCGAGCCAGCTGCTACTGCAGACTTAAAATTTCTTTCTTGGAAAACAGCCTTCCTTTTAGCAAGCACTTCAGCTAGAAGGATATCTGAATTACAGGCACTTATGGCAGTGGAGCCTTTCATCATCTTTCATGCGGAGAGGGTGTCACTCAGGACCAGTCCATCCTTCATGCCCAAGGTGGTATCCAGTGTGACTCAGTCCATTCATTTGCCAAGTTTCTTTCCCAATCTACAGAACAAGGGGGAGCAGATTCTGTATTCATTAGATGTACACGGACAATTTAGATTCTACTTGGGCAGGACTAAATCTCGAAGAAAATCTGAACAACTGCCTGTAGCATTTGCTGCAGGGGCAGAGGGAAAGGCTATTTCAAAACAAACCATTTCTAAATGGATAAGCCATTGCATTAATTTCTGCTGTAAGGACCATGGAAAACCTATCCCCCACGGATCAGATCTCATTCCACCAGGTTTGCATCTACTTCAGCAGCCTTTCTCAGAGGTGTTCCTACCAGGGATATTCTAGAAGCTGCTACCTGGAGTTCAGTTCAAACTTTCACCAAGCATGATCACTTACCAATTTTCTCTAAATCCAGAGCTGGCTTTGCCACTGCTGTTTTGCAGGGCCTTATAACTGGTTCTAATGCTGTACCAGTCCATCCTCCTTAACCATAGCTTTGGGAATCTACCCAAATGTAATGACTGCAACAGTGAAACACAAAGAACATAGTACAGTGGTGTACACTTACCATAAATGTAGATGTTCGAGTGTATTCACTGTTGCAGTCCTGGTTACCCTCCCTCCAGCCCCATGTTTTTCTCTTACTATGCCTCTACTTTCCTTTACTATGCTTAAAAGCCTTTTTGGTGTATTTGCTTTTGGTTGGAGGTATATTTTTGTGTTTTTAATTTTATAAAAATATATATATCTATATATCTATATCTATATCTATCTATCTATATATATATATATATATATATATATATATATATATATATATATATAAATATAATTTGCTCCCCATTCGGGGGGCACTTGACATCTGGGGAAAGAAAAACTGATGTAATGGCGTGGGCTGCATGTTTTATACCCCTGACGACCTGACGTCGTGGTAGAAGGGACAGCAACCAACACAGGACCCAAGACCTTGTTAATCAGGCCGACTGAGGGCAACCTGCCAGCAGATTACCCAAATGTAATGACTGCAACAGTGAATACACTCGAACATCTACATTTATGGTAAGTGTACACAACTGAACTTTCTCTACCTTACCCTCTGGACTATCTACTACACCAAGAGTGTTCCCAAAGGGTCTAGCTTCTGTTACAGCTCATTGCAGGCTACAGGCTATCTACATTTTTTCATATTTAGATGACTTGCTTGCCTTGCAGAGTCTTTTTCAAAGTGTCAAGAGTCTCTCACTTGGATGAGAGATCTGTTACACAAGCTGGGATTCTGAGACTACATGTGGAAAAATTGGCTTAATGGTTAAGTTCTTCACCTCATAACCACAAGGGCCCAGGTTTGATCTTGATCCAGAGTTAACTAAACTTAAAAAAAAAAAAAAAAATGTCCCTTAAGGACAATTAGTCTACTGTTCACTTATGACAGAAATACAAACTGAACATTTGGAGGAGGACTGGCATAATGGTTAAGGTGTTTACTTCACAGACACAGGGTACAGGGTTTGATTCTTACCTTTGAGAGAAATTGACTAGAATTAAAACGGCCCATAAGGCAGATAGCCTAATACTTAGTTATGAGCTTATAAGCATCCAAAAATCTTTTTTTTTTGACCCCTTCACATTCCCAGAGTGTCTGCTAAACACTTCAGTTCAAAGAGTTTTTCTTTCATGTGGGGAACTAGATTGATTATTTAACATTTGTTTACCGTGAAAGTCCAACTTGGAGCGGGCCAATTTTCAGTGGAGGCCCAGGGATTTCCACATAGACTTTCATCACTTTGAAGGAATAGCTTAGTATTTTGGGATGTTCATCGTGTTTCAATGTTGCAGTCATTACACTTGGGTTATCCTGCTGGCAGGCGACCCGTAGTCGGCCCGAGTTCCAAAGTCTTGGTCCGGCGTCTCTTGCTTTCGCCTCTTCCCTGACGTCAGTGCGCCAGTGGTATATAAGTTGCAACCGACGCTATTTTCTTCAGTCTTTCTTGCTGCGCGGTGCCCGAAGCATAAACAGTTCGCAAGTGCCGATCAGACGTCTCTTGAGATTTTCAAAATTGAATTTCAGAACCGAAGTCTTCAATAAAGCTAAGTACCCCGTTGGGGAAAATTTTTCTTGCTCCAGACCGATGTCAGTAAAAGTTAATTATTGTATTTCTTGTGGGAAGCAAATACCTCATAAGGACTTCCACTCTTACTGCATTCCTTGCCTAGGCCCTGACCACGAAGTCACTAGTTGTCAGTTTTGTGCTAGATTTAATAAACGCACTATTAAATGTCGGTTTGATTTTGCTTTACATTATTTTGGACGAAGATTTAATTACACAATGCCGTCGGAACAACCGATGACCAGAATGTATAAAAAACGCAAAGACAAAGAAAAAGACAGGCATCCGAGGTCCAAAACCGATGACGAAGCCTCTTCTAGGCCAGTCGCAGGTTCGCCGGTTCTCAGTGAGGTGCTTTCACAGCCCCTGACACCCGCTACCTCAGAGCCACAGGCCGCAACCGACAGCCACGTGGAGACACCGAGGCCTGTGGAAACTCAAGGTATTGGGCGTACGGAAAATATACCCTCAGATGGGTTTGGAGCCGCTGAGCAGGCACCGGCTTCTGAGGGTGTTTTCAGACCTTCACAGCTTACAATTAAAGCTACTACAGCAGAAAAGGCAAAGTCGAAAACACCATTAAAGACAAAGAAACAAGTGCAGCATTCTCCAGAACAGTCATCCATGCCTAAGAAACAGATGCTTAAAATGGGCGAAGACCTTATTACTTTAATCAGGGGCTCCCATCCCTCTCCTGACAAAAGGCCTAGGCAAGGCACTGATTATGATTCCTCGGATCAGGTTTCCATTTCTTCTGATTCTTCCTCTGACCTGGGCTATTCTCTCCCTCCCTATGAGGACTCTGATGCTGGAGAGTCAATTCCTTCAGCCTCACCGCCTGAGGATTACTCTTTCGGGGAAATCCTGCACACCATGAGGGAGCATTTCCATTGGGAGAGCCAGGATTACTCAGAATCCAAGAAAAGGCTCAGAGGTTTCCTTCTATTGCCGCAGCACAGGCCCTTGGCTATTCCCCCCCGTGCTTGATATTGTTGATGTTTTTTCTGAATCCAGTCTGTCTCCAGATTCTTTACTCCCTGCACCAGTAAAACCAGACAGGTACTACAGGGTCCCTGACTCCCATAAATTTCTTTACAAAAACCCCACTGCGGACCCAGAAACTATTTCTCATGGTCCAAAAGGGGGGTTAAAGCTTCCACTGCCAAAAATCCTGTCCCCTCAGATAGGGATTCCAGAGCTCTGGACAGATGGGGAAAAAGTTTACACTTCTGCTACTTTAGCTGTAAGAGCTTTAAACTGACAGTTTCACATGCTTAAATATCAGCAGTATCTCATGTCATTGTTAAAGCAGAAAATGGTTACAGATACAGAAGGTCCTGACTGTAAAGAAATGCAGGATTTATTGCATGCAGTTGAACAAGTGGGAAAGCATACTCTGCAATGCGGTTTTGATTCATTAGAGGCCTCTTGCAGGGCTGCTGTTACTGGGTCTGTGCTCAGAAGGCATGCTTGGCTTAAGGAGCACTCTTTGCCTGATCATGTTAAGGCTAAATTGTTGGATGCTCCTTTAAATCAGGACCGCCTGTTTGGGAACAAGGCTGAGGAAGTTCTTAAAAAAATGGAAGATAAAGCTAAATCTATGCAAACTGTTAAAATATTTTTTACAAGTTCAGCCTCCTAGATTTAGTAGGCACTGGCCCTCTAAGAGTTGGTCCTTTCTAGCCCCTTCCAGGTCTTCTCAAGCCAAACCCAGACTCAGCAAAAACCCCAGGTTTCAGTCCCAGAGGACACACAGAAATAAGCAGTGGGGGGCCTCCATGTCCAAATCTGGGAATAAGACTCCCCCTATGGTAAACTCTCAATGACTTCCTTTTAAAATTTCCAAGCACTTATCAACTGACTGCCCCTTTGGGGGGAAAGATGTCTCTTCATGCAAAGAACTGGGAAGTCATTACCCAAGTGCCTTGCTCCAGTTATTGCATTTTGCAGGCAAAGAAATATTCAAATATACCCATACCTGGATGATTGTCTAATTCAGGCAGAAAGCCAGGACATACTTTTGAATCATCTGGCCTTTGTAAAAAGGGTTCTAACTTGTCTGGGGTACACCATAAACGAAAAGAATTCACACCTGGTACCCAGTCAACAAATTATATTCCTGGGAGCAAGCTTGAATACAATTTCCTAGATGGCTTACCTCACGCCAGAAAAGCAAATTCATTTGACAGCGTACTTCAAACAAGTGGCCACAAAAACCCTGCTGTCTGCAAGACAAATACTGCAAGACTTTGGGCTCATGGCTTCCTCCATTCTTGTAATTCCATATGCAAGACTGCATATGAGGAATCTACAGTGGTATCTAAAAAGCCTATGGTGTCAACATTCTCAAGACCTAGAAACAATGATTCCTATCATACCTTGCCTATGCCTAGAGTTCCTTTGGTGGGCAGAAGCCTGCCACCAAAACAAGGCACTACCTTTCACACCACCCCCTGCCGCCCAAACCCTAACAACAAATGCATCAGACAGGGAAGTGTATTCAGGGCAAATGGAACCCAAGTCAAATGCACCTGCATATCAATCAAAAAGAAATGTTAGCTGTATAGAATGCTCTGACAGCCTTCAAGGACGACATTCTTCCAGGACAACTAATGGTAAAGACGGACAACACCATTGTTATGTGGTACATAAACAAGCAGGGGGGTACACATTCTTACCCCTCTGCAGACTAGCCATGGCATTGTGGAACACAGCTTTGAGCTACCAAGTGCACCTACAAGCTCAATTCCTGCCAGGAAAATTAAATACACTAGCAGACGGGCTAAGCAGAAACCTCATGGACCCACACGAGTGGAAACTGGAACCAAGTATCTTCAACATGTTCACAAGCAAATGGGGGAGCCCAGATATAGACCTGATGTTCATCGTGCATACAGCTGCAGTAATCACAGATGGGTTTTCAGCCGTCAGGCGGTCCCTCGGTCGGCCGAATTCCAAAGTCTTGGTCCGGCGTCGGCTGTCGTCGCTTACTCTTCTGACGTCAGTAAGGCCAGAGTATATAAGACACAGCCGACGCCATGTTCTTCAGTCTTTTTTGCCGCGCGGTGCCCGAAGCAGAAGCAGTTCATAAGTGCCGGTTGGCCAGCTCCTGAATCACGAAAAAATTGGAACCGAAGTTTTCTTTAAAGCTAAGTACCCCGTTGGGGAAACTTTTCTTGCCTCAGACCGATGTCAGAAAAAGTTAATAATTGTATTTGTTGTGGGAGGCAAATACCGCATAAGGATTTCCATTCCCGTTGCATACCTTGTTTGGGCCCAGACCACGACGTCTCGGGCTGTCGCTTTTGCGCTACCTTCATTAAACGCACCATCAAGCATCGGGCGGAGTTCGCCCAACACTACTTTGGTAAAGCTTTTGATTATAAGATGTCGTCGGACACTCCGACTACCGTTTTGTCCAAAACACGCAAGGAAAAGGACCGACACGCGAGACCCACGGTCCCCGCCGACACCACGCCAAAACAGGCTACACGTGGTCCAGTTCTCAGCGAGACGCCTTTGCAGTCCCTGACTACCGACGACACTCCTTTGGCGGTGTTCTCTGTACCCGAGACCACTGGGTCCTCGGCCCTTTCCCAGACTACTACCGAAGCCCCTGCTAATGTCGAGCCTACTAATGTGGACAGGTCCACCTCCACCCATGGTGTATTTAGGCCCTCATCTTCTTTTTCAATAAAGGCTTTTACTAAATCCAAAGCAGCCAGGCATCCCACGAGGCCTGTTGCACAGGGCCCCTCTCCTGGACCCATGCCTAAGAAACAGATGCTTAAAATGGCTGAGGATTTAATTACTCTTATCAGAGGTTCTCAGCCCCCTCCTGACAAGAGACCCAGAGTGGAGGAAGAATCTCCCTCTTCTGATCAGGGATCCGTTTTATCAGAACATTCTGATGCATAGGAACACTCTTACTCCCCTTTTGAGGATTCGGATGCAGAACAGACCATTCCTTCTGTATCCCCTCCTGAGGATTTCTCTTTTGGGGAAACCTTGCACACTTTGAGGGAACACTTCCATTGGGAAGGCCAAGACTTTTCAGATTCCAAGAAAAGACTTAGGGAATTTCTTTGGTTACCTCATCACAGACCCCTGGCTATACCCCCTGTTTTGGATGTACTGGATGATGTCTATTCGGAGGCTTGCCTTAACCCTGATTCTCTGCCTCCTGCACCAGTAAAACCTGATAGGTATTACAGAGTACCCAGCTCTCACCAATTTCTCTACAAAGGCCATAATGCTGACCCTGAAACCATTTGACAAGGCCCCAAGGGATTAAAGGCCTCCACTGCCAAGAATCCACTCCCTGCAGAAAGGGAATCCAGATCTCTAGAAAGGTGGGGTCAAAAGGTATATACCTCGGCCACCCTAGCCATGAGGGCCTTAAACTGTCAGTTTCATATGATTAAATATCAACAGTACCTGTTATCACAATTAAGGAACAAAATGTCTCAACCTGAACAACCAGATTTAAAAGAGTTACAGGATATGATGCATAGTGCAGAGCAAGTGGGTAAACACACCTTACAATGTGGTTATGATGCCCTAGAGGCTTCGAGTAGAGCGGCTGCTACAGGATCAGTGATTCGCAGGCACGCCTGGATTAGGGAACAAAATTTACCTGACCATGTGAAAGCTAAACTTCTTGATGCTCCTTTACAAAAGGATGTACTATTTGGTACTAATGCTGAGGACATACTACGGAAAATGGAAGAAAAAGCCAAATCTATGCAAACTGTCAAGGCTTTCTTACAGGTCCAACCACCACATTTTAGCAGAAATTGGCCATCAAAAACTGGTCCTTTCCAGCCACTGACAAGCCCCAAAGAGGTAGATACAGACGCACAAGGGGCAGAGGGCAATCACAAGGATCATATAGAGGCAGACAATGGCAAACTCCAGCACCAAGAGGTGGTGAAGACAGTGCACAACAATACAGGAAGCAAACCCAATGACTCCCTCATTTCCATGCCAAGCAAGTCTCAGCTGACAGCACCTTTGGGAGGGAAACTAGCATTATTTGCAAGCAATTGGCATATTGTCACAACAGACAAATGGATACTGGACATTATAAACAGAGGCTACAAATTTCAATTTCACACTCTTCCAAAATGAGAGGCATGCCAATCCTGCCACAAAATCAAAGGGCAGAGGCACAACTGCAAATTTCAAAGCTCCTAAACATGAGAGCTATACAAAAGGTACCTACACACCAACAAGGTCAAGGTTTTTATTCAAGACTTTTTCTGGTACCAAGAAAAGGAACCGACTGGAGACCCATTTTGGACTTATCCATCCTAAACACATTCCTACTCGTGCCAAAATTCAAGATGCTCACATTACAGCAACTTCTTCCCATGCTGGGCAAGGAGTTTTGGCTGGTAACATTGTACCTCAAGGAGGCATACCTGCATGTCCCAATCGGACAAAGCTGCAGAAGATACCTCAGATTTCTTGCAGGTTCAATCCGCTATCAATTCTCTGCATTGCCCTTAGGCTTATCTACTGCGCCCAGAGTATTCACAAAGTGCCTGGCATCAGTGATTGCCTACTGCAGACTTCAAGGGATACAAATTTACCCTTATCTGGACGACTGCCTGATCCAAGCGGACAGCAAACGCATACTACTGGAACATCTGGCATATGTGACACGGTTACTGCTTTCTCTGGGATATACCATCAACAAGGAGAAATCAAGACTAACACCATCTCAGAAAATAACCTTCCTGGGTGCCAACTTGGACACAAACACCCAGATGGCATATCTTGCGCCAGAAAAACAAGGGCAACTATCTCAGTACTTCAAAGCACTAACAAAAAGTACCAGGCTTACTGCAAGGAAAATCCTGCAGGCTCTGGGATTCATGGCATCTTGCATTCTTCTAATCCCATGTGCAAAGCTGCATATGAGGAAACTTCAGTGGTACCTAAAAAATCTATGGTCTCAACGCAGTCACAGTTTGGAAGCAATTATACCAATAATTCCATGTTTGCAAAAGGAATTTCTATGGTGGGCCCAAGCATGTCAAGTAAACACAGGCCTTCCATTCTGCAAGCCTCAAGCAAAACAAGTCATAACCACAGACGCCTCAGATTATGCCTGGGGGGCGCACATGAAGGACAGGTGCATTCAGGGCAGATGGTCCCAAAAGGAAAAGCACCTTCACATCAATCAAAAAGAAATGCTAGCAGTAATAAATGCAATTACAGCTTTCAAGGACTTCCTGCATCCAGGACAATTACTGATAAGAACAGACAACACCACAGTAATGTGGTACATAAACAAACAAGGAGGAACACATTCATACCCCTTGTGCAGACTAGCCATGACTCTTTGGAACTTGGCTCTGGAAAGACAAATCGAACTTCAAGCACAGTACTTGCCAGGACTGGAAAACACACTGGCAGACACTCTAAGCAGAAATATGACAGATCCACACGAATGGAAGTTACATCCTCAGGTGTTTACAGAGATAATCCAAGCGTGGGGGAGGCCAGACATAGATCTTTTTGCCTCCCACAGGAACCATCAACTGAAAAAGTTTTGTTCAAGGACCTTTCATCCAAAGGCCTGGAAAGTGGACGCCCTTTCATTCAGTTGGACAGCATGGACAGTTTATGCATTCCCACCTCTGCCCCTTCTGCCCAAGGTGCTTTTGAAAGCAAGAACAGACAAACCGAGGATGATACTGATTGCTCCAGATTGGCCAAGGCAACACTGGTATCCACTCCTGAGGAGCCTAACACATACTCCTCCCTGGTCCCTGCCTCTAATGCCTCTTCTACTGACTCAGAACAGCTACAAAACTCTTCACAGTCAGCTGAATACACTCAACCTCGCTGCATGGAAAATTCCTTGACACCACAACAGTCCCTACTCTCCAAGGAGGTGCAGGATGTCATTTTTGAGGCCAGAAGACCATCTACTAGAAAAGCTTACTCCGCAAAATGGCGGTTTTGCTGTTGGAATGAGAAAAGAGGCCAGGACCCTAGAAAATTGAACTTGCCTCAGGTTTTACAGTACCTAGCTGAACTGCTGAACAGTGGACTTTCATTTTCTTCCATAAAAATACATGCCTCAGCCATTTCTGCAGAATTCAACACGGATCCTCCTTTATTCTCTCACCCACTCTTACGACAGTTCCTCAGAGGGGCTAAGAATATAAGACCTCCAAGGAAGCAACCAATACCAGCCTGGGACCTTAATTACATACTAGAAAATCTAACACTGCCTCCCTTTGAACCTGCTGCCTCAACAGATCTGCAACATTTGTCCTGGAAAACAGCTTTCCTTCTGGCCATCACTTCAGCTCGTAGGGTTTCTGAACTACAGGCCCTCATGGCGGTGCAGCCCTTCCTCATCTTCCATCAGGACAGGGTTTCCCTTCGTACCAATCCATCTTTTATGCCAAAAGTGGTATCCAGGGTAGCCTTAAATCAAACCATACACCTACCTACCTTTTATCCTAACCCTCAAAACAAAGGGGAGAGGCTGCTTCACACTTTAGACATCCATAGGCAGCAACGTTATTTTTTGGACAGAACAAAGTCCTTCAGGAAATCAGAACAACTTTTTGTGTCCTATGCCGTAGGGGCTCAAGGGAAACCAGTTACCAAACAGACCATTTCCAAGTGGATTGGCCACTGCATATGGTTTTGTTATTCCTATCATGGGAAATCTGTCCCTACTGGTATCAGATCTCACTCCACCAGGGCCACAGCCACCTCTACAGCCTTCCTCAGAGGCGTTCCTACTAAGGATATTTTGGAGGCAGCCACTTGGAGTTCTGTGCATACCTTCACAAAACACTACCACCTACACTTATATTCCAGAACAAGAGCAGACTTTGCCACTGCTGTTTTGCAGGGCATTCTGGCTCAACCCAGTTCCTCATAGTACCTACCACCCTATGCATAGCTTTGGGACTCTACCCATCTGTGATTACTGCAGCTGTATGCACGATGAACATAGTACAGTTTTGTACCTACCATAAATGTAGATGTTCGAGTGCTAATACAGCTGCAGTACAGGTTCCCTCCTCCTTCCCCACTTGGTAAAGGCATGGGGCCTAACAACCTCTTCATACCACCTGACTAGGTTATCCTGCTATGTTTTATTTGCTTGCTTACACTGATTTTGCATTACATTGCATTGCTTGCATATGTAGATAAGCCTTATTTATGTATTGCCTTCCTTTTGGGGGCACCTGACATCTGGGGCAAGAAAGACTGAAGAACATGGCGTCGGCTGTGTCTTATATACTCTGGCCTTACTGACGACAACCGACGCCGGACCAAGACTTTGGAATTCGGCCGACCGAGGGACCGCCTGACGGCTGAAAACCCATCTGTGATTACTGCAGCTGTATTAGCACTCGAACATCTACATTTATGGTAGGTACAAAACTGTATTTTGCCTCTCCCCAGAAGTACTAATTGGACAAATTTTGCACAAGGACTCCCCACAAACCAGCCTGGAAAGTGGATACTCTGTCCTTCATCTGGAAAAACCTATCAGTCTATGCCTCCCCCCTCTGCCTCTGCTCTCCAAAGTACTACTAAAAGTCAAACAGGACAAACCAAGGATGATTTGATTACTCCAGACTGGCCGCGCCAACACTGGTACCCCCTCATGCGCATGTGTGTCACTGTTATCTCCATGGCACCTGCCTTGGACTCCTTCCCTGCTGTCTCAGCAAGAGAAGCAGATTCTGCACCCTCAGCTTGCAACACTGAACTTTGCAGCCTAGCTAATTACTTAATCTCTCCTTTACCATCCCTCAGGAAACCTGTGATGGATATCATCTTAGAGGCAAGGAGGGCCTAGTATTAGAAAATCTTATGCTGAAAAATAGAAAAGATTCTGTGCCTGGAACCAGTCTCAAGGGATGAGCACAGCAGCACCCAATTTACCTCAGATTTCACAATACTTAACTGAGTTGCTTCACAAGGGCCTGTCTTTTTCCTCCATTAAAATTCACGCCTCAGCCATTTCAGCTCATAACACAGAACCTCCCCTCTTCTCTCATCCACTGCTCCAGCAGTTCCTCAGAGGGGCCAAAAATTTGAGACCACTCACGAGAGCTCCAACCCCAGCCTGGGACCTTAACTTTGTCTTGGAGAAACTCACTCTACCTCCTTTCGAGCCAGCTGCTACTGCAGACTTAGTTTCTTTCTTGGAAAACAGCTTTCCTTTTAGCAATCACATCAGCTAGAAGGGTATCTGGTATACAAGCCATTATGACAGTGGAGCCTTTCATCATCTTTCATGCGGACAGGGTGTCCCTCAGAAACAATCCATCCTTCATGCCCAAGGTGGTATCCAGTATGGCTCTTAATCAGTCCATTCATTTGCCCACCTTCTTTCCCAATCCACAGAATAAAGGGGAATGGATACTGCATTCTTTAGATGTGCACAGACAATTTAGATTCTACTTGGACAGGACTAAACCTCAAAGGAAATCTGAATAACTGCTGATGGTATTTGCTGCAGGGGCAGAAGGGAATGCTATTACAAAGCAAACCATTTCTGAATGGTTAAGGCATTGCATTAATTTCTGCTATAAGCACCATGTAAAACCTATCCCCCAGGGGATCAGACCTCACTCCACCAGGGCTGCATCTACCTGTACAGCCTTTCCTAGAAGCTGCTACCTGGAGTTCTGTACATACTTTCACCAAGCATTATCATTTGCCAATTTTCTCCAAATCCAGAGCTGGCTTTGCCACTGCTGTCTTGCAGGGCCTTATAGCTGGCCCTAATGCTATCTAAATTCCTCCTCCAAACCATAGCTTTGGGAATCTACCCAAATGTAATGACTGCAACATTGAAACGCGAAGAACATAGCGCACTTGTGTACACTTGCCATAAAAGTAGATGTTCAAGTGTATTCACTGTTGCAGTCCTGGTTACCCTCCTTCCAGCCCCCCCCCCCAACTTCTTCTGGCTCTAACTCTACTTTCCTTTACTATGCTTAAAAGCCTTTTTGGTGTATTTGTTTTTTTGTTGGAGGATATCTTTGTGCTTTTATGTTTAATTGCTTCCCATTAGGGGGGCACCTGTCATCTGGGGCAAGATAAACTGATGTAATGGCATCTGCTGCATGTTTTATACCCCTGCAGATCTGACGTCATGGAAGAAGGGAAAGCAACCGACGCAGGACCCAAGACTTTGTTAATCAGACTGACTGAGGGCAACCTGGAAGCAGATATCCCAAATGTAATGACTGCAACAGTAAATACACTCGAACATCTACATTTATGGTAAGTGTACATAACTGTACTTTACTGCCTTCAGTCTCTCTCCTTCCTTCACATAAGGACATCAGGATCCTGGAAAGGCTGGGCAAGGAGTACATTTCAGCTACCTTGGCATTTAGTGCCATTAATTACCAAACGCACTTGACCAAAATTGCCCTAGAGCTTCTGTCTCCACTCTTCCAGGTCATTTCTGCTTTGCCTGACTCAGAGAATAAAACCTTGCCTGCATCCTTGCTTGGAGCCTCCTCACAGGTAGTCCGCCACTCCATCAAATGCAATTACGAACCAAACAGCAGTAGGCAGCTACACGGTCAATAGAGTGATTTATCTGGCATATTGCTTGAAATGTTTCTCTTATTATATATGCAAAACTGAAAGAAATTTGAAGTATAGAGTGGATGAACACATCTATGATATTGGGAGGAAAAAAGATGCAAATGCGTTCTATAGACGCACTCAGGAGTGTGATGGAGCTGTTTTTAAGATGTTCGTGTTACCCTGCTGCAGTCAACACACTTGGGTTATCCTGCCGTCAGGCGGTCCCGCAGTCGGCCTGAGTTCCAAAGTCTTGGTCTGGCGTCGGTTGCTGTCGCTTCTTCCCTGACGTCAGTGCGCCAGGGGTATATGAGGCATCCAATGCCATTTTCTCCAGTCTTTCTTGCCGCGCGGTGCCCGAAGCAGAAGCAGTTTGCAAGTGCCGGTCGGCCGACACCTGAGATTTTCGAATCAAATTTCAGTCCGAAGTCTTCAATAAAGCTAAGTACCCCATTGGGGAACCTTTTCTTGCCTCAGTCCGATGCCAGAAAAAGTTAACAATTGCATTTCTTGTGGGAAGCAAATACCTCATAAGGACTTCCATTCCTATTGTATTCCTTGCCTAGGCCCAGACCATGACGTCACTGATTGTCGGTTTTGTGCTAGGTTCAATAAAAGAACTATCAAGAGTCGTTTTGATTTCACTCGACCCTAGTTTGGTAGGAAATTTAATTATACCATGCCGTCAGAGCAACCGACTGGCATGCATAAAAAACGCAAAGATAAGGACAGGCAGCCTAGAACCAAGCCAGACTCCGAGGCCTCTGCTGGGCCTGTCTCCGGTTTTCAGTGAGGCGTCTACGCAGCCCCTGATGACCGCAGAATTGGAACCCCAGACAGCTTCGGATTCTCAAACGGAGAGTACTAGGCCAACGCAGCCATCTTTATTAGGCCCTTCCGACACCAGAGCAGGTGTTGTTCCCGGTGCAGTAGAAACACCTTTGGTTGCAGAAGGTGTCTTCAGACCGACTACACTCACCATTAAATCTTATGCCAAGCTTAAAACCCCATTAAAACCTAAAAGGACTGTACAGCAGTCTCCAGGTCCCATGCCTAAGAAACAGATGCTTAAGATGGCTGAAGATTTGATTACCCTAATCAGGGGTTCCCATCCCCCTCCAGACAAAAGGCCAAGACAAGAGGAGGATCATGCTTCCTCTGACCAGGTTTCAATTTCCTCAGATTCTTCGGAGGAACAGGATTACTCCTTTCCCCCTTATGAAGACTCTGATGTTGAAGACTCTATCCCCTCAGCATCTCCCCCTGAAGACTATTCCTTTGGGGAAACTTTACATACCATGAGGAAACATTTCCACTGGGAAGGCCAGGACTACTCGGATTCAAAGAAAGGGCTCCCGAGAGTTCCTTTTACTTCCCCAGCACAGACCACTTGCTATCCCTCCAGTTTTAGACATTGTGGATGATGTTTACTTAGAATCTAGTCTAAATCCAGACTCTCTACCTCCTGCTCCAGCCAAACCAGACAGATACTACAGAGTACCTGACTCTCACAAATTCCTTTATAAAAGCCCTGTTGCTGACCCAGAAACAATTTCCCAGGGTCCCAAAGGGGCTAAGGCTTCTATGGCTAAAAATCCAGTACCCTCTGAAAGGGACTCCAGGGCACTAGATAGGTGGGGAAAGAAGGTATACACCTCAGCAACTCTAGCTATGAGAGCATTAAATTGTCAGTTTCACATGCTGAAATATCAGCAATTCCTAATATCTCAATTAAAACAAAAGATGAGCACGCATTCTGAACAGTCTGAATTCAAGGAAATGCAGGATCTGTTGCATGCAGCTGAACAGGTGGGCAAACATACTTTACAATGTGGATTTGATTCATTGGAAGCATCCTGTAGAGCAGCTCTGACTGGGTCTGTCATACGCAGACATGCTTGGTTAAAAGAACAAACCCTGCCTGATCATGTTAAAGCAAAATTATTGGATGCGCCTTTACAACAGGATGTCTTATTTGGTGTCAAAGCAGAAGAGGTTTTAAAGAAAATGGAGGATAAGGCGAAGTCTATGCAGACGGTCAAGGATTTTTTTACAGGTACAACCCCCTCGATTCAGCAGAAATTGGCCAACAAAAAATTGGTCCTTTCCAGCTTCTGACAGACCACAGAGGGGCAAATACAGACACCCAAGGGGCAGAGGTCGGTCACAAGGCCCCTACAAACCTCGCCAATGGGGTGCCGCTACCCAGAAAGGAGGAGAAGACAGGCCCCAAGCTACCAGAAGACAAACACAATGACATAACCCTCAAACTGCCAAGCAAATCTCTCTTGGCAGTTCCGTTGGGAGGAAAATTTGCACTTTTTGCAGACAACTGGCGCATCATCACAAAAGACAAATGGGTCCTGGACATTGTCTCACAAGGTTACAGATTCCATTTTCACACTTTGCTAAGGATAAAAGGAATGCCAAACCTGCCAACAAATCAATGGGCAGAGACACACAAACAAATTACAGCTCTCATGGACATGAGAGCCATTTTAAAGGTACCCTACACAGGACCAATGACAAGGATTTTACTCAAGACTCTTTCTAGTCCCCAGAAAGGACAAAGCATGGAGACCCATTCTGGACCTTTCAATTCTAAACACCTATTTGCAAGTACCCAAATTCAAGATGCTAGCACTACAGCAGCTTCTTCCCATGTTGGGCAAGAAGGCTTGGCTAGTAATGTTGGACCTCAAGGAGGCATACCTGCATGACCCTATCAGGCAAAATTGCAGAAGATACCTCCGTTTCATTGCAGGTTCAACCCATTATCAATTCTCTGTACTGCCCTTTGGCTTATCTACTGCGCCCTGGGTCTTCACAAAATGCCTGGCACCAGTAATTGCATACTGTAGACAGAGGTATTCAAATATACCCATACCTGGACGACTGCCTTATTCAAGCAGAAAGCAAGGACATTCTTTTACAACATCTGGCGTTTGTCAACCACCTTCTAAGTTGCCTAGGGTACACAGTAAACGAAAATAAATCAAAACTAGTGCCCTCACAGAACATAATATTCCTGGGTGCCAGCTTGAATACAATGGCCCAGATGGCTTATCTCACGCCAGACAAGCAACAACAACTGACTCAATACTTCAAAATAATGGCAACAAAGACCCAACTCCCTGCAAGAAAAATTCTGCAGGCCTTGGGATTCATGGCATCTTGCATACTTACTACTACCATTTGCAAAACTGCATATGAGGAAATTACAATGGTACCTGAAAAGCGTATGGACTCAACACAGCCACAGCTTTGAAACAATAATACCACTCATTCCCTGCCTTCAACAGGAGTTTCTATGGTGGGCACAGGCATGTCACCTCAACAAGGGTCAGCCTTTTACCTTACCCACAGGCAGGCAAACTATAACAGACAGACAGACTATGCCTGGGGAGCACACATGGCAGGACAGTGCATTCAAGGCAAATGGACTACAGATCAAAGGCATCTACACATCAATCAAAAAGAAATGCTAGCTGTACAGAATGCCCTAACAGCTTTCAAGGACCTCTTACACCCAGGACAACTAATAATAAAGACAGACGATACCACAGTAATATGGTACATAAACAAGCAAGGGGATACACACTCCTACCCTCTATACAGGCAAGCAATGACCTTGTGGAACACAGCACTGACTTACAAAGTTCAATTACAAGCACAATTCCTGCCAGGAAAGAAAAATACATTGGCAGACGACCTAAGCAGAAACATCATGGATCCCCACGAGTGGAAACTGGATCCCCAAGTATTTGCAATAACTCAAAAATGGAACGCCCAGACATAGATCTGTTTGCCAACCCCCAAAACTACCAACTTCAAAAATTTTGCACAAGGACATTCCACCCACAAGCTTGGAAAGTGGACGCCCTCACATTCAGTTGGAAAACACTGACAGTGTATGCCTTTCCTCCACTGCCTCTTTTAGCAAAGATGCTGCTGAAAGTCAGATTAGAGAGGCCACAAATGATACTCATTGCTCCAGAGTGGCCACGCCAGCACTGGTATCCAATACTAAGGAACATGGCCCACGGCCCACCATGGATTTTACCACAAATTCCTCACCTGCTCACCCAGCAAGACAGTCAGATTCTACATGGCCAGCTCAGTACTTTAAATCTGGCTGCATGGCAAATCACCTAAACAACCAGCCAATTCCTCTATCTAAAGCTGTTATGGATGTCATTCTGGAGGCCAGGAGGCCCAGCACCAGGAAAGCCTATTCAGACAAATGGAAAAGATTTTGCGCCTGGAACCAGGCTAAAGGCCAAAATCCCCTTGATCCAGACATTCCTCAGATTCTACAATATTTAACTGAGATGTTGCACAAAGGACTTTGCTTTTCATCTATTAAGATCCACGCCTCAGCGATTTCAGCTCACTGCAACACAAATCCTCCTTTATTTTCACATCCGCTCCTAAGACAGTACCTCAGAGGGGCCAAGAACATAAGACCGCCCAGAAGACCACCAACACCAACTTGGGATCTCAACTTTGTTCTGGAAAAGCTTACACTGCCACCTTTTGAACCAGCTTTCTCAGCTGATTTAAAGTTTCTGTCATGGAAACTTGTCTTGCTGCAAGCAATAACTTGAGCCAGTAGAGTCTCAGAGCTACAGGCACTAATGGCAGTGGAGCCTTTCCTCATTTTTCATCAAGACAGAGTCTCTCTACGAACTAAGCCTTCCTTTATGCCAAAGGTGGTATCCAGTGTGGCCCTAAACCAAACCATTCATTTACCCACCTTCTTCCCAAACCCCCAGAACGAAGGAGAAAGATTCCTGCACTCCTTGGACATTCACAGGCAACTACGTTACTACTTGGATAAAACTAAGGCTTTCAGAAAATCTGACCAGCTCTTTGTATCCTATGCTACAGCATCACAAGGAAAAGCTATCTGAAAACAGACCATTTCAAAATGGATAGGACATTGCATACGTTTCTGCTACACTCATCATGGGAAACCGGTTCCTGCTAGCATTAGGTCCCACTCCACCAGGGCTACAGCTACATCTACAGCCTTTCTCAGGGGGATACCAACCAAGGATATTCTGGAAGCTGCAACTTAGAGTTCAGTGCACACCTTCACCAAACACTATCACTTACCTTTGTACTCTAAGACTAGAGCTGGCTTTGCCACTGCATTCCTGCAGGGCCTACTTGCTTCCTCAAACCCTGTTTAACTCCACCACCCATCCTTAGCTTTGGGATTCAACCCAAGTGTGATGGCTGCAGCAGGGTAACACGATGAACACAGTACAGTTTTGTACCTACCATAAATGTAGATGTTCGAGTGTTCACCCTGCTGCAGTCCAGGTTATCCTCCCTCCATCCCCTCTGTCCTAGCTGAACCTTTCTATGCCTTTCTATCTGATACAACCTTTGTGGTGTATTTACTTATAGCTGAAGGTATGCTTTGTATGTTCTTTACATATTTTATTGGCAATATGTAGTGACCTCCTATTGGGGGGCACCTGACGTGTGGGGCAAGAAAAACTGAAGAAAATGTCGTCGGATGCCTCTTATATACCCCTGGCGCACTGACGTCAGGGAAGAAGCAACAGCAACCGACGCCGGACCAAGACTTTGGAACTCAGGCCGACTGTGGACCCGCCTGACGGCAGGGTAACCCAAGTGTGATGACTGCAGCAGGGTGAACACTCGAACATTTACATTTATGTTAGGTACAAAACTGTACTTTCTGGGTAATTGAACAGGTCCAACCCTTGGATGGGGGGGGGGGGGTGATTGGGAAACTCTTTGAGTTTCATGAATTAATTTGGCCGATGCAGTTGGATGCCTGTATTAGACCTGGTTTGAATGACCACTTATCCATTGTACCAGCTTTAAAAATGAGAACTAAAGTATAAAGCTTATTAATTTTAGATAGTATGTTTCATGCTTTATACCTTTTTGCATCTAATGTGATTATCCTGTGGGTATTGCAGTATATGTAATGTCATTTAAAACTTGCTAAGTTGTTATTGTATTTTATATATGTGATGGCCTTTTAAGATGTTCTTCGTGTTTCACTGTTGCAGTCATTACATTTGGGTAGTCTGCTGGCAGGGTGCCCTCAGTTGGCCTGAATTCCAAAGTCTTGGGTCCTGCGTCGGTTGCTGTCTTCTCTTCCATGACATCAGGTCGTCAGGGGTATAAAACATGCAGCCGATGCCATTTTCTTTAGTCTTTCTTGCTGCGCGGTGCCCGAAGCAGAAGCATTTCGCAAGTGCCGGTCGTCCGACTACTAAATTATTCGAGTTTGAGTTTCAGAACCAAAGTCTTCACTAAAGCTAAGTACCCCGTTGGGGAAACTTTTTTCTTGCGTTTTACCGATGTCAAAAAAAGTTAATAATTGTATTACTTGTGGGAAGCAAATACCTCATAAAGGATTTCCATTTATACTGTATTCCTTGCCTAGGCCCTGATCACAGCGTGCCTGGCTGTCGGTTTTGTGCTAGATTTAACCAACGCACTATTAAGCGTCGGTATATTTTTGCATCAAAGTATTTTGGAAACAGATTTAACTACCCAGAAATGTCGTCGGATAGCAATCCGACTACCGGAGTACATAAAAAACGCAAATAAAAGCGCAGAGAAAGGCAGTCGAGAACTAAAATTGACGACGAAGCTTTTAAGCCAGTTGCCGATTTTCCGGTACTCAGTGAGGCGCTTTCACAGCCCCTGATACCTGCTACCTTTGAGTCGCAGGCCTCTACCTACACCCATGTGGAGTCCAGCATGCCGCAAGATACTCAAGGTATGACAGATGTATCTCCCACGGATGGGTCCGGAGCCGCTGAGCAGGCACCGGCTTCTGAGGGTGTTTTCAGACCTCAACATTTGTATATCAAATCGACGACCGCTGCAAAACCAAAGACAAAAGCAACTTCTAAACCTAAAAAACCAACGCATGAGCCACATGCACAGGCCTCTATGCCTAAAAAACAGATGATCAAAATGGCTGAAGACCTTATTACCTTGATCACGGGTGCCCATCCCCCTCCAGATAAGAGGCCTAGGTAAGACACTGATTATGAATCTTCAGATCAGGTTTCTATTTGTTCTGGTTCCTCTTCTGCTCTGGAATTATCTATTCCTCCCTATGAGAATTCTGATGCTGGGGAGTCTATTCCATCTGTATCTCCTCCTGAGGATTATTCATTTGGCGAAACCTTGCATACTTTAAGGGAGCATTTTCACTGAGAGAGTCAAGACTTCTCAGAATCAAAAAAGAGGCTCAGGGATTTCCTTCTTCTCCCTCAGCACAAACCTTTAGCCATTCCCCCTGTTTTAGACATTATGGATGATGTGTTTTTGGAGTCAAGCTTGACCCGTGACTCCTTACCTCTGGCTCCCAGTAAACCTGACAGATATTGCAGGGTCCCCGACTCACATAAATTTTTATTTAGAAACCCTGCTGCTGATCCTGAAACTATTTCACAGGGTCCAAAGGGAGTTAAGGCCTCTACAGCAAAAAACCCTACCCCCCCTGACAGAGATTCTAGGGCACTGGACAGATGGGGAAAAAGGTTTATACATCTGCAACCTTGGCAATCAGGGCCTTAAATTGTCAATTTCATATGCTTAAGTACCAACAACATGTTATGGGATTGCTGAAACAGAAAATGGTGTTGATTTCAGAATGTGCAGAAAATAAAGAATTACAGGAAATATTGCATGGAGCTGAACAAGTTGGAAAGCATACTTTGCAATGTGGTTTTGACTCTTTAGAGGCATCCTGCAGGGCAGCAGTTACTGGATATGTGATTAGGAGGCATGCCTGGTTAAAGGAACAAAATTTGCCTGATCATGTTAAAGCTAAATTGCTAGATGCACCTTTACAGCATGATTCTCTGTTTGCTATTAAGGCAGAAGAGGTTTTAAAGAAAATGGAAGACAAAGCTAAGTCTATGCAAACTGTTAAAGATTTCTTACAAGTGCCGCCACCAAGATTCAGTAGACACTGGCCTACAAAAAATTGGTCCTTTCCTGTGTCAGACAGAGCTCAAAAGGGCAAATCCAGATGCCCTAAGGGTTCCAGGTACCAGGCTCAAGACTCATACAGGTCCAAGCAATGGGGCGCATCCACCTCCAAATCTGGAGGAGATAAACCATGAACCTACAGAAAGCAATCCCAGTAACTTCCCTCTGTCTACACCAAGCACTTATCTTTTGGCAGCACCCATGGGGGGAAAATTATCACTTTTTGCTCAAAATTGGCAGTTAATAACCCAGGACAAGTGGGTACTAAACATCGTATCACAGGGATACAGATTCCATTTCCACACTCTGCCAATGACAAATGGTTGGCCAGATCTGCCAAAAAATCAATGGGCAGAGGCAGAGAAACAGGTTATGTCCCTCATGGATATGGGGGCCTTTCAGACAGTACCAGAACAGGAAAAAGGACAAGGTTTTTTACTCAAGACTGTTCTTGGTACCCAGAAAGGACAAGGCCTGGCGGCCAATACTGGATTTATTGATTTTGGACACATACCTGGACATTCCAAAATTCAAAATGCTGACTTTGCAGCAGCTTCTGCCCATGCTGGGCAAGAATGTTTGGCTGGTGACTTTAGACCTAAAAGAGGCATACCTGCATGTCCCAATAAGACAGGCGTGCAGAAGATAACTCAGATGCAAGGCTGGCTTAATGCATTACCAATTCTCTGCACTGCCCTTTGGCTTATCTACTGCGCCCAGGGTCTTTACAAAGTGTCTGGCACCAGTAATTGCATTTTGCAGACAAGTATTCAAATATATCCTTACTTGGGTGACTGTCTCATTCAAGCAGAGAGCAAGGACACTTCTACGACACCTAGCGTTTTTGAGAAGGCTTCTAACATGCCTAGGGTACACAATAAACGAAAAGAAATCACAACTGATACCCTCTCAATAGATAACGTTCCTGGGTGCAAGCTTGAATACAACTGCCCAGATGGCTTACCTCATGCCGGACAAACAAAGGCAACTGACTACTTACTTCAAGCTGATGGCAACAAAAACCCAGTCTTCTGCAAGACAAATTCTGCAGGCTCTGGGCTTCATGGCATCCTGCATCCTGCATCCTACTAATTCCATATGCAAGACTGCATATGAGGAAACTTCAGTGGTACCTAAAGAGTTTATGGAGTCAACATTCACACAGTCTGGAAACAATGATTCCTCTCATTCCCTGCCTGCAACTGGCGTTTCTATGGTGGTCAAAGGCCTGTCATCAAAACATGGGACGGCCCTTCACTCTACCCCCTGCCAGCCAAACCTTAACAGACGCATCAGATTATGCCTGGGGGGCTCACATGGCAGGAAGATGCATTCAGGGCATATGGGCACCAAAACTAATGCATCTACATATCAACCAGAAAGAGATGCTAGCTGTTCAAAATGCCCTAACAGCTTTCAAGGACTTACTTCATCCAGGACAACTACTGATAAAGACGGACAACACCATAGTCATGTGGTATGTAAACAAGCAAGGGGGCACAAACTAATACCCCCTTTGCAGACTAGCCATGCCACTGTGGGACACAGCTTTGACCTACCAAATACGTCTTCAAGCTCAATTCCTGCCAGGAATACAAAACACTCTGGCAGTTGATTTAAGCAGAAACCTTATGGATCCTCACGAGTGGAAAGTAAATCCACAAGTCTTCAGCATGATAACAGAGAAATGGGGGAGCACAGAATTAATCTATTTGCCTCTCCTCAAAATTATCAACTGAAAAGATTCTGCACAAGGACTTATTACAGACAAGCATGGAAAGTGGACGCCCTATCCTTCAGTTGGAAAAATCTATCAGTTTACGCCTTTCCTCCTCTGCCTCTTCTACCCAAGGTCCTCCTAAAAGTCAGACGAGAAGCTAAAGATGATATTAATTGCCCCGACTGGCCCCGCCAATGCTGGTACCCAATCCTAAGGAACTTGTCTCAATACCCAGCTTGGACCTTGCCTCAAAAACCGCAACTGCTGTCCCAGCAAAACAATCTGATCCTGCACAATCAACTACAGATTCTGAACCTGGCAGCATGGCTAATCCTGTAAGCATACAAACGACACCTCTCAGTAAAGCAGTGATGGATGTCATTTTGGAAGCCAGAAGGCCTAGTACTTGAAAATCCTAAGCTGACAAATGGAAGAGATTCTGTGCTTGGAATCAAGCACAAGGAATTGATGCCGCAGAACCACATATTCCTCAGATATTACAATACTTAACTGAGATGCTTGACAAAGGCCTATCTTTTTCATCAATCAAAATCCATGCCTCTGCCATTTTGGTTCATTACAATACAAAGCCACCAATCTTTTCTCATCCCTTACTAAAGCAGTATCTTAGAGGAGCCAAAAATTTAAGGACTCCTAGAAGATCACCATTACCTGCATGGGACCTCAGTTATATATTGGAAAAGCTTACCTTGCCTCCATTTGAACCAGCTGCTACCGCTGATACAAAGTTCTTATCATGGAAGACAGCTCTGCTACTAGCAATTACTTCAGCAAGAAGAGTCTCAGAGCTACAGGCCCTCATGGCTGTAGCGCCTTTTATCATATTTTACCCAGACAGGGTGTCTGAGGACAAATCCTACTTTTATGCCTAAGGTGGTTTCCGGTGTGGCTCTTAACCAAACAATTAATCTGCCAACTTTTTATCCAAACCCGCAGAACAAAGGGGAGAGAATTCTGCATTCCTTGGACGTACACAGACAGCTAAGATTCTACTTGAGCAGGACTAAAGCTCTAAGAAAAACTTAGCAATTACTACTGTCATATGCTGCGGGATCAGAAGGAAAGGCTATTTCAAAGCAGACAATTTCAAAGTGGGTAAGTCACTGCATCCATTTCTGCTACTTACACCATGGTAAACCTGTGCCCAAGGGCATTAGGTCTCATTCCACCAGGGCTGCAGCTACTTCAGCAGCCTTTCTCAGGAGAGTACCAACCAAAGACATTCTAGAGGCTGCTACTTGGAGTTCTGTTCACACCTTTACAAAGCATTACCATTTGCCTCTATAAGTCCAGGGCAGGCTTTGCCACTGCAGTGCTGCAGGGCCTTATAGTTGCACCTAATGCTGTTCAGCTCCAGCCTCCCAACCATAGCTTTGGGATTCTACCCAAATGTAATGACTGCAACAGTGAAACATGAAGAACATAGTACAGTTATGTACAATTACCATAAATGTAGATGTTCGAGTGTATTCACTGTTGCAGTCCAGGTTCCCTCCCGCCATCCCCCTGTCATTCTAAAGTTTATCTTTCCTTCTCTATCTTCTACAACCTATGTGGTGTATTTGCTTGTAGATGAAGGTAAAATTTATATTGATGCAGTACATATACATATATATAATAATGCTACCTTTTTGGGGGGCACCTGACATTGGGGGCAAGAAAAACTAAAGAAAATGCTGTCTGCTGCATGTTTTATACCCCTGACGACCTGGTGTCATGGAAGAGAAGACAGCAACCGGTGCAGGACCCAAGACTTTGGAATTCAGGCCAACTGAGGGCAACCTGCCAGCAGATTACCCAAATGTAATGACTGCAACAGTGAATACACTCGAACATCTACATTAATGGTAAGTGTACACAACTGTACTATGTGGTGGTTTTTAATTAGATATATGATGTAATAGCATTTTTAAAAAATGTAAACCAGTGAATGTTATGTTGACCACTATAAATGCGGGAGTCCTTTTAAATGTATTTATTCTGAAGAAGTTTCATGGAATGAAACGAAAGCGCTAAAGCTGTTGAGTCTGGAATAAACCTGTGTTTCTATATACTGGCTTGTGGAAGTGACATTTTTCACGAATTGTTTGTGTTGAGGACGGATCTTTATTGCCGTGTAGCTGCCTACTGTTGTTTGGTTCTTAGTAATTGTTGTGGAAGGGTATTTTGCCGATTCATCCTGATGTGCTGGTTTTGTTAACTCCATCAAATGCAGCTATGATACTGCAGAGGCTTCTGCCAGAGCAGTTGCCTCTGGCCCTGTCTTGAGATTTTCCTGTTTAGGACTCTAGCCATTACCAGAGAACATTAAGTCTAAGCTTATAAATGCCCCTTTGGACAACTTAGCATTGTTTGGCCCTGAAGATGCTACTTTATTTAAATTGCTGCAGGAAAAGGGAAAGGAATTGCAAGAATTGAACACACATCTTTGTCTCTCCAGTGCCTAAATTTCAGTGAAATTGCTCAGCAAAAACTGTCTGATCATCCGTCATCGGAACTGACACAGCCCTTACCAAGCTCGCGCCAGCCAAAAACTCTCAGCTAAGGCCTACCCACAATACCCCTCTCATAGTCTCTTCAGATATTGTTTGCCGTGTTCCTCGTCAGACGTGCCAAGCTTTCTCTCCAGCTACGTGTAACTTTTTGTGTTTTTTCTAGCTCCAAGTGTTTACTAGCCAGCTCGTTCTAGTTTAAAGTTATTTCTGTTTCTACCTTTTCTTATTTTCTGACTAAACCCTACCCACTCCCTTGGTAGTTCTTTCGTACCGTCGTTGGTACTACTCCCTCTTCCCTAGCTAGTACGCCCTTCTTTTACCTTTCTGGTATTTCTTAGTACCATTGTTGGTACTTCTTCGTAGCCTTCTGTAAAAAAAAAACAAAAAACAAAAAAAAAACTATCCTTTAATTTCTTGTTGGTAGCTTAGTTTATTGTGTGGTTGTATTAGCATGTTAGAATGTTGTATAAGGCCAAGCTTGAGTTCAAGCAGTGTGATAAGTGTAGGCCTAAAATGCCCAACTCTGATGGTCATGCCCGGTGTGTTTATTGTTTGGGCGTTGACCACATTAACATTTCCTCTGGCATTTGTTCTAGCTTCGGCAACCGTACTCTGGCTGAATGCAAGAAAAAAAACGTATTCTTAAGGGTATACTGAAAACGTCTTTCTTGGCGGCTCTTTCTGGGATGGAGGTCTCACCACCTCCTAAGCATGAGGATGTGAAAAAACATAGAGAAACGGAGTCACTCTGATGTTCACCGTGTTTCACTGTTGCAGTCATTACTCTTGGGTTATCCTGCTGGCAGGCTACCTGCAGTCGGCCTGAATTCCAAAGTCTTGGTCTGGTGTTAGTTGTTTTCGCCTCTTCCCTGACGTCAGTCCACCAGGGGTATAAAAGACGCAGCCGACGCCATTTTCTTCAGTCTTTCTTGTGCGGTGACCGAAGCAGAAGCAGTTCGCAAGTGCCGGTGGCCGACTCCCAAGATTTTCGTGTTTGAATTTCATATCCGAAGTCTTCATTTAAAGCTAAGTACACCGTTGGGGAAACTTTTTTTCTTGCTCCAGACCGATGTCAGAAAAAGTTAACAGTTGTATTTCTTGTGGGAAGCAAATACCTCATAAGGACTTAAATTCTTTTATTGTATTCCTTGCCTAGGCCCTGATCACGACATTGCTAATTGCAGGTTTTGTGCTAGATTTAACCAACGCACTATTAAGCGTCAGTACGATTTTGCATTTCATTACTTTGGCCGAAGATTTAATTACACGATGTCGTCGGATAGCCATCCGACTACCGCAATTCACAAGAAACGCAAGGAAAAGGACAGGCATCCGAGGTCCAAAACTGACGAGGGTTCTTCTAAGCCAGTCGCTGGTTCTCAGTGAGGTGCTTTCGCAGCCCCTGACGCCCGTTACCTCAGAGCCGCAGACCGCTTCCGACTCCCACGTGAAGCAGACTAGGCTGCTGGAAACTCAAGGTATTGGACACTTGGAAAACATTCCCTCAGATGGGTTCGGAGCCGCTGAGCAGGCATCAGCTTCTGAGGGTGTTTTCAGGCCCACACAGTTGCATATAAAACCGACTACAGCTTCAAAGACAAAGACTAAAGCTCCACTAAAGACAAAGAAACAAGTGCAGCAAGCCCATGGACAGGCCTCCATGCCTAAAAATCAGATGCTCAAAATGGCCGAAGACCTAATTACTTTGATCAGGGGTTCCCATCCCCCTCCTGATAAAAGACCTAGGCAGTATGAATCTTCAGATCAGGTTTCCATTTCCTCTAACTCCTCTTCTGAACAGGAATACTGTCTCCCTCCCTATGAGGATTCCGATGCTGAAGTATCTTTCCCATCAGCCTCCCCTCCTGAGGATTATTCTTTTGGGGAAACTCTGCATACCATGAAGGGAGCACTTCCACTGGGAGAGCCAAGACTACTCAGAATCTAAGAAAAGGCTCAGAGACTTTTTTACTACCTCAGCATGTGCCTCTTGCTATCCCCCCTGTTTTAGACATTGTAGATGATGTATTTTCAGAGTCCGACCTGTCTCCTGACTCTTTACCCCCTGCACTTGTTAAGCCAGACAGATACTACAGGGTTCCAGATTCACATACATTTCTTTATAAAAACCCTGCTGCTGACCCAGAAACTATTTCTCAGGGACCCAAAGGGGTCAAGGCTTCCACTGCAAAAAAACCCTATCCCCTCTGATAGGGATTCAAGGGCACTGGACAGATGGGGGGAAAAAGGTTTACACTTCTGCTACCTTGGCTGTGAGGGCTTTAAATTGTCAATTTCATATGCTTAAATATCAGCAATACTTAATGTCACTGCTTAAACAGAAAATGTTAAATTCTGAATGTGCAGAAAACAAGGAAATGCAGGATTTATTGCATGCAACTGAACAAGTGGGAAAGCATATTTTGCAATGTGGTTTTCATTCTCTGGAGGCCTCTTGCAGGGCCGCTGTTAAGGGTTCTGTCATTAGGCGGCATGCTTGGTTAAAGGAACAGAATCTGCCTGATCATGTTAAAGCAAAATGATTAGATGCTCCATTACAGCATGATACTTTGCTTGGTGTTAAAGCAGAAGAGGTGTTGAAGAAAATGGAGGACAAAGCGAAAACTATGCAGACAGTTAAGGATTTCTTACAGGTGCAGCCACCCAGATTTAGCAGGAACTGGCCTACAAAGAACTAGTCCTTTCCAGTGTCAGACAGGCCACAAAGAGGCAGATACAGACGCCCCAGAGGCAGATCCCAGCCCCAAGGCTCATATAGGCCTAATCAATGAGGTGCTTCTACCTCCAAAAGCGGAGAAGACAAATCACAGCCATACAGGAAACAGTCCCATTGACTTTCCTCTGCCAGCACCAAGCACTTATCTTTTGGCAGCCCCCCTTAGGGGGAAAACTAGCACTTTTTTTTACAAAATTGGCACATGATCACCCAGGACAAATGGGTCTTGAACATAGTGTCTCAGGGCTACAGGTTCCACTTTCACACCCTGCCAACGGCAAAAGGTATGCCAGACCTGCCACACAATCACTGGGCAGAGGCACAAAAGCAAGTTTCATCCCTCATGGACATGAGGGCCATTCAGCGAGTACCACAGCAAGAGCAAAGACAAGGATTTTACTCGAGACTTTTCTTGGTTCCCAGAAAGGACAAAGCCTGGAGACCAATACTGGACCTGTCTGCTCTAAACACATTTCTGAACGTTCAAAAATTCAAAATGTTGACTCTGCTGCAGCTTCTGCCCATGCTGGGCAAGAAGGCTTGGCTTGTAACTTTGGACCTAAAAGAGGCATACCTGCATGTCCCAATCGGACAATCTTTCAGAAGATTCCTCAGATTCATAGCTGGCTCAACGCACTACCTATTCTCTGCACTGCCCTTTGGCTTATCTACTGTGCCCAGGGTCTTCACAAAATCCTTGGCATCAGTAATTGCATTTTGCAGACAAAGAGGAATCCAAATATATCCTTACTTGGACGACTACCTTATTCAAGCAGAGAAGGACATCCTACTAAAGCATCTGGCGTTTGTAAAAAGATTACTAATTTGCCTAGGGTACACAGTAAACGAAAATAAATCAAAACTAGTACCCCTCTCAAAAGATAATATTCCTGGGTGCAAGCTTAAATACAATTGCCCAGATGGCTTATGTCACGCCAAACAAAGGCAACTGACTTCTTACTTCAATATGTTGGCAACAAAGACCCAGTTATCTGCAAGAAAAAATTCTGCAGGCTTTGGGCTTCATGGCATTCTGCTAATTCCATATGCCAGACTGTATATGAGGAAACTACAGTGATATCTAAAAAGTGTTTGGACTCAACATTGCTACAGCCTGGAAACATTAGTTACCCTCATTCCCTGCCTACAACAGGAGTTTCGATGGTGGGCACATGCCTGTCACCACAACAAGGGACAGCCATTCTCTTTACCCACAGACAGGCAGACACTAACAACAGATGCATCAGATTATGCCTGGGGGGGCCCTCATGGCAGGAAAATGTATTCAGGGCACATGGCCCGCAAGCCTGATGCATCTTCATATCAATCAAAAAGAGATGCTAGCTGTTCAGAATGCCCTGACAGTTTTCAAGGATCTACTTCATCCAGGACAACTACTCGGACAATACTACAGCCATGTGGTACATAAACAAGAAGGGAGGCACACATTCCTACCCCCTCTGCAGACAAGCCATTACTTTGTGGGACACAGCATTGACTTATCAAGATGTTCATTGTGCATACAGCTGCAGTCATAACAGATGGGTTCTCCTGCCGTCAGGCGCGTCCTCGTTCGGCCGAATTCCAAAGTCTAGGTCCGGCGTCGGTTGTCGTCGCTTTCTTTCCTGACGTCAGTGCGACAGGGGTACAATAAGACACAGCCGACGCCATTTTATTCAGTCTTTTTTGCCGCGCGGTGCCCGAAGCAGAAGCAATTCGCAAGTGCCGGTCAGCCAGCTCCTGAAATTATGAATATTTGGAAACCGAAGTCTTCTTTAAAGCTAAGTACCCAGTTGGGGAAACTTTTCTTGCCTCAGACCGATGTCAGACAAAGTTAGCAATTGTATTTCTTGTGGGAAGCAAATACCGCATAAGGATTTCCATTCCCTCTGTATACCTTGTTTAGGCCCAGACCACGACGTCTTGGGCTGTCACTTTTGTGCTACTTTCAATAAACGCACTATTAAGCGTCGGGCGGAGTTCGCCCAGCACTTTTTTGGTAAAGCTTTTAATTATAAAATGTCGTCAGAGACTCAGACTACTGTTTTGTCCAAAAAACGCAAGGACAAAGACCGACACGCGAGGTCCGCGGTCTCCACCGACACCACGCCAAAACCGGCTACACGTGGTCCGGTTCTCAGCGAGGCGCCTATGCAGCCCCTGACTACCGACGACACTTCTCTGGCGGTGTCTTCTGTAACCGAGACCGCAGGTTCCTTGGCCCATACCCTGACTACAGCTACCGAAGCCACTGTGAGTGTTGAACCTCTTAATGTGGACAGGTCCACTTCCACCCATGGTGTCTTCAGACCTTCATCTTCCTTTTCCATAAGGGCCTTTACTAAGTCTAAATCAGCCATGCATTCCAAGAGGCCTGTTGCACAGGGCCCATCTCCAGGCCCCATGCCTAAAAAGCAGATGCTCAAAATGGCTGAGGATTTAATTACTCTTATCAGGGTTCCCCTCCGGACAAGAGACCCAGAGTGGAGGAAGATTCTCCCCCTTCTGACCAGGGCTCCATTATTTCAGAACATTCTGATGAAGAGGAACACTCGTACTCCCCTTTTGAAGATTCTGATGCAGAGCAGTCCATTCCTTCTGTATCCCCCCCGGAGGATTTTTCTTTTGGGGAAACCTTGCATACCTTGAGAGAACACTTCCATTGGGAAGGTCAAGATTTTTCAGATTCCAAGAAAAGGCTTAGGGAATTTCTTTTGCTACCTCAGCACAGACCTCTGGCGATACCTCCTGTCTTGGACATACTTGATGATGTTTACTCGGAGGCTTGCCTTAATCCGGATTCCCTGCCTCCTGCCCCAGTCAAGCCTGATAGGTACTACAGAGTTCCTAACTCACACCAATTTCTTTACAAAAGCCATAATGCTGACCCTGAAACCATTTCTCAAGGCCCCAAGGGAATGAAGGCCTCTACTGCTAAGAATCCATTACCTTCCGAGAGAGTCTAGATCCTTAGAAAGGTGGGGAAAAAGGTATATACCTCGCCACCCTAGCCATGAGGGCCTTAAATTGTCAGTTCCATATGCTTAAATATCAGCAGTTTCTGTTATCACAATTAAGGAATAAAATGTCACAACCTGAACAACCAGATTTGAAGGAGTTGCAGGATATGATGCATAGTGCAGAACAAGTGGGTAAACACACCTTACAATGTGGCTATGATGCTCTAGAGGCCTCAAGTAGAGCTGCTGTTACAGGATCAGTCATTCGTAGACATGCCTGGCTTAGGGAACAAACCTTGCCTGATCATGTTAAAGCTAAACTTCTAGATGCTCCTTTACAAAAGGATGTATTATTTGGTACTAATGCTGAGGAGATACTAAGGAAAATGGAAGAAAAAGCTAAATCTATGCAAACTGTCAAAGCTTTTCTACAGGTGCAACCACCGCGTTTTAGCAAAAATTGGCCTTCAAAAAACTGGTCCTTTCCAGCCACGGACAAGCCCCAAAGAAGTAGATACAGGCGCACAAGGGGCAGAGGACAATCTCAAGGAGGGTTCAGGTGCCTAGGCAGCGATACATTTTGGCTGGGGACACATGGCGGAAGTGACATTCAGCTGCAGAGAAATATGGCTGTTTGTTTTCCCCTTGTGAATTTGGTTATTGAAGTTGTAGGTATGACAACACATTCTTCTCTTTGCCCACAGGGAATTTGCAAACAGCCATATTTCTCTGCAGCTGAATGTCACTCCAGCCATGTGTCCCCAGCCAAAATGTATCGCAGGGAAATGTCTCGCTGCCTAGGCGCCTGAACCCCTCAAGGATCATATAGAGGCAGACAATGGCAATCTCCAGCACCAAGAGGTGGCGAAGACAGTGCACAACAATACAGGAAACAAACCCAATGACTTACCCCTTTGCATGCCAAGCAAGGCTCAGCTGGCAGCACCCTTGGGAGGAAAGCTGGCATTATTTTCAAAAAATTGGCATATTGTCACAAGAGATAAGTGGATCCTGGACATTATAAACAGAGGCTACAGATTTCATTTTCACACTCTTCCAAAAATGAGAGGCATGCCGAACCTGCCACACAATCAAAGGGCAGAGGCTCAAATGCAAATTTCAAAGCTCATGGACATGAAAGCTATTCAAGAGGTACCTACTCACGAACAAGGTCAAGGTTTTTATTCCAGACTATTCCTGGTACCAAGGAAGGGAACCGATTGGAGACCCATTTTGGACTTATCCATCCTAAACACATTTCTACTGCATTCAAAATTCAAGATGCTCACCTTACAGCAGCTTCTTCCCATGCTGGGCAAGGAGTCTTGGCTGGTAACATTGGACCTCAAGGAGGCATACCTGCATGTCCCAGTCAGACAAAGCTGCAGAAGATACCTCAGATTTCTTGCAGGTTCAATCCACTATCAATTCTCTGCATTGCCCTTTGGCTTATCTACTGCGCCCAGAGTATTCACGAAATGCCTGGCATCAGTAATTGCCTACTGCAGACTTCAAGGGATACAAATTTACCCTTAATTGGACGATTGCCTGATCCAAGCGGACAGCAAACGCATACTTCTGGAACATCTGGCTTGTGTAACACGGTTATTGAATTCTCTGGGATACATAGTCAACAAAGAGAAATCCAGGCTAACACCATCTCAGAAAATAATTTCCCTGGGTGCCAACTTGGACACAAACACCCAGATGGCCTATCTTACGCCAGAAAAACAGGGGCAACTAACTCAGTACTTTAAGATGCTAGCAAATTGTACCAGGCTAACTGCAAGGAAAATCCTGCAGGCTCTGGGCTTCATGGCATCTTGCATTCTTCTAATCCCATGTGCAAAGCTGCATATGAGGAAACTTCAATGGTACCTAAAAAACCTATGGTCTCAACACAGCCACAGTTTGGAAACAATAATACCACTAATTCCATGTTTGCAAAAGGAATTTCTATGGTGGGCCCAAGCATGCCAAACAAACACAGGTCTACCATTCTGCAAGCCTCCAGCAAATCAAGTCATCACAACAGATGCCTCAGACTATGCCTGGGGGGCACACATGACAGACAGGTGCATTCAGGGTAAATGGTTCCAAAAGTAAAAGCACCTTCACATCAAAAGGAAATGCTAGCAGTGATAAATGCAATTACAGCTTTCAAGGACCTCCTGCATCCAGGGCAATTATTGATGAGAACAGACAACACCACAGTAATGTGGTACATAAACAAACAAGGAGGAACACATTCATACCCCCTGTGCAGGCTGGCTATGTCACGTTGGAACATGGCTCTGGAATGGCAAATCGAGCTTCAAGCACAGTACCTGCCAGGTTTGGAAAACACGCTGGCAGACAATCTAAGCAGAAATATGACAGACCCGCACGAATGGAAGTTGCATCCTCAAGTGTTTACAAAGATAATCCAAGCGTGGGGAAGGCCAGACATAGATCTCTTTGCCTCCCACAGGAATCATCAATTGACAAATTTCTGCTCAAGGACATTTCATCCAAAGGCCTGGAGAGTGGACGCCCTTTCTTTCAGTTGGGCAGCACGGACAGTTTACGCCTTCCCACCTTTGCCTCTACTGCCCAAGGTGCTCTTGAAAGCAAGAGCAGACAGACCAAAGATGATACTGATTGCTCCAGACTGGCCAAGACAACACTGGTACCCACTCCTGAGGAGCCTAACACATTCTCCTCCCTGGACCCTACCTCTAATGCCTCTTCTCCTGACTCAGCACAGCTACAAAACTCTTCACAGTCAGCTGAAAACACTCAATCTGGCTGCATGGAAAATTCCTTAACACCACAACAGACCCTACTCTCCAAGGAGGTGCAGGATGTCATTTTGGAGGCCAGAAGGCCATCTACTAGAAAAGCTTACTCCATAAAATGGAAACGGTTTTGCTTGGAATGAGAAAAAGGGCCAGGATCCTAGAAAACTGAATTTGCCTCAGATATTACAGTATCTAGCTGAGCTGTTGAACAGTGGACTTTCATTTTCCTCCATCAAAATCCATGCCTCAGCCATTTCTGCAGAATACAACACTGATCCACCCTTATTTTCTCACCCACTCTTAAGGCAGTTCTTCAGAGGGGCTAAGAATATAAGACCTCCAAGGAAACAACCAATACCAGCCTGGGATCTTAATTACATTCTAGAAAAATTAACATTGCCTCCCTTTGAACCAGCTGCCTCAACAGATTTGCAATATTTGTCCTGGAAAACAGCTTTCCTTCTGGCTATTACCTCAGCTCGTAGGGTCTCGGAACTACAAGCCCTCATGGCTATGCAGCCCTTTCTCATCTTCCATCAGTACAGGGTTTCCCTACGAACCAACCCGTCATTTATGCCTAAGGTAGTATCCAGGGTAGCTTTAAGTCAGGCCATACACTTACCTACCTTTTACCCCAATCCTCAAAACAAAGGGGAAAGGCTGCTACATTCCTTAGACAGCCATAGGCAGCTACGTTACTATCTGGACAGAACAAAGCCTTTCAGGAAATCAGAACAACTCTTTGTGTCCTATGCTGTAGGAGCTCAAGGGAAGCCAATTTCCAAACAGACAATTTCAAAATGGATAGGCCACTGCATACGGTTTTGTTACTCCTTTCATGGTAAATCTGTACCTACAGGCATCAGATCCCACTCCACAAGGGCCACAGCTACTTCTGCAGCCTTCCTCAGAGGAGTCCCTACCAAAGATATTTTGGTGGCAGCCACTTGGAGTTCTGTGCATACCTTCACTAAACACTACCACCTACCTTTATACTCCAAAACTAGAGCAGGCTTTGCCACTGCTGTGTTGCAGGGCATTCTGGCTCCTCCCAGTTCCACCTAGTGCCTACCACCCTGTGCGTAGCTTTGGGATTCTACCCGTCTGTTATGACTGCAGCTGTATGCACGATGAACATAGTACAGTTTTGTACCTACCATAAATGTAGATGTTCGAGTGCTAATACAGCTGCAGTCCAGGTTTCCCTCCCTCCTTCCCCTCTGGGTACAGGCCTAGTGGCTAACTCCTCATCTTGCAACCTGATTGGGTTATCCTTCTATGGTGTATTTGCTTGCAACTACTGTTTTTTGATTATATTGCATTGCATGATTTTATATATATATATATATATATATATATATATATATGTGTATATATATATGTATAGCCTTCCTTCTGGGGGCACCTGACATCTGGGGCAAGAAAGTCTGAAGAAAATGGCGTCGGCTGTGTCTTATGTACCCCTGTCGCACTGACATCAGGAAAGAAAGCGACGACAACCGACGCCGGACCTAGACTTTGGAATTCGGCCGACCGAGGACCCGCCTGACGGCAGGAGAACCCATCTGTTATGACTGCAGCTGTATTAGCACTCGAACATCTACATTTATGGTAGGTACAAAACTGTACTTTCACCTGCAAGCACAATTCCTGCCAGGAAAGATAAATACTCTGGCAGACGAACTAAGCAGAAACCTCATGGATCCCCACAAGTGGAAACTGGATCCACAAGTCTTCAGCATGATAACAAGGAAATAGGGATGCCCAGACATAGATCTATTTGCCTCCCCTCACAACTGCCAACTACAGAGATTCTGCACAAGGACTTATCACAAGCAAGCATGGAAAGTGGATGCCTTATCCTTCAGCTGGAAAAACCTAACAATGTATGCCTTTCCTCCACTGCCTCTCCTCCCCAAGGTACTCCTAAAGGTCAGACAAGAGAAGCCAAAAATGATACTGATTGCCCCAGACTGGCCACACCAGCACTGGTACCCAATACAAAAGAACTTGTCTCAAGGTCCAGACTGGACATTGCCTCAAATTCCTCACTTACTGACCCAAAAAAATAATCAGATCCTGCACAGCCAACTCAGGAACTTAAATCTGGCAGCATGGCGGATAATGTAGCCAACCCAACCAGTAAGCAACAAGCAATAAACAGGAAACACAAATGCGGAAAGCCAAACCCCCTCACTCTGCTGTGAATAAAAGTTAATGCAGTCAATGTATAGAAAATGCTCTTTAGATGGAAAAAATCGATAATAATCCACTTCAAGCGACACTTGAAAAAGCCCGTTACAAACGGGCGAAAGCGCTTGTGGTTGGATCTGTTTTATCTGTTTCGTTGATTAAACGCTACTTTTGCCAATAACAGCTGTTCGCTTGAAGTGGATTATTATCGATTTTTTCCATCTAAAGAGCATTTTCTATACATTGACTGCATTAACTTTTTTTCACAGCAGAGTGGGGGATAATGTAGCCATTCAGAACACTCCCCTCTCCAAAGCTGTGATGGATGTTATTTTGGAGGCCAGGAGGCCCAGTACCTGAAAATCTTATGCAGATATGCAGAAAAATGGAAGAGATTCTGTGCTTGGAACCAGGCACAAGGAATTGACACGTTTGTACCAAATATTCCTCAGATTTTACAATACTTAACTGAGATGCTGGACAAAGGCCTATCCTTTTCATCAATTAAGATCCCTCCCTCTGCCATTTCAGCCCATTACAATACGGAACCTCATATTTTTTCTCATTCTTTAATAAGGCCCCTCAGAGGGGCCAAAAACATAAGATCTCCAAGGAGAGCACCAATACCTGCATGGGTCCTCAATTATGTCTTGGAAAAACTCACACTGCCTCCTATTGAGCCAGCCTCAACAGCTGATATAAAATTCTTATCCTGGAAAACAGCTCTGCTCCTAGCAATAACCTCTGCAAGACGAGTCTCAGAGTTACAGGCACTCATGGCTGTGGAACCCTTTATCATTTTCCATCCAGACTGGGATGTTCGTGTTTCACTGTTGCAGTCATTGCTCTTGGGTTATCCTGCTGGCATGCCACCCTCAGTCGGCCAGAATTCCAAAGTCTAGGTCCGGCGTCGGTTGCTGTTGCCTCTTCCCTGACGTCAGTGCGCCAGGGGTATAAAAGATGCAGCCCACGCCATTTTCTTCAGTCTTTCTTGCCGCGCGGTGCCCAAAGCAAAAGCAGTTCGCAAGTGCCAGTCGGCCGACTCCCAAGATTTTCGTGTTTGAATTTCATATCCGAAGTCTTCATTTAAAGCTAAGTACACCGTTGGGGAAACTTTTTTCTTGCTCCAGACCGATGTCAGAAAAAGTTAACAGTTGTATTTCTTGTGGGAAGCAAATACCTCATAAGGATTTTCACTCTTACTGTATTCCTTGCCTAGGCCCTGATCACAACGTTGCTAGCTGTCGGTTTTGTGCTAGATTTAACCAACGCACTATCAAGCGTCGGTTCGATTTTGCATTTCATTACTTTGGCCGAAGATTTAATTATATTATGCCGTCGGACCAGCCGACACCCGGAGTTTACAAAAAACGCAAGGACAAGGAAAAGATACGCATCCGAGGTCCAAAACTGACGACGAGGCCTCTTTTAGGCCAGTCGCCGGTTCTCAGTGAGGCGCTTTCGTAGCCCCTGGCGCCCGCTACCTCAGAGCCACAGGCTGCTACCGACTCCCATGTGGAGCCGACTGGGCCTCTGGATACTCAAGGTATTGGACACTCTGAAATCATTCCCTTAGATGGGTCCGGAGCCGCTGAGCAGGCATCGGCTTCTGAGGGTGTCTTCAGACCTACACAACTATATATTACGCCTTCTTCAGCTTCAAAGACTAAAGCAGCTCTAAAGACAAAGAAACAAGTACAGCATTCTCCTACTCCGAATTCCATGCCTAAAAACAGATGCTCAAAATGGCCGAAGACCTAATTACTTTGATCAGGGGCTCCCATCCCCCTCCTGATAAGAGGCCTAGGCAAGAGACAGAGTATGATTCTTCTGATCAGGTTTCTATTTCCTCTGAATCCTCTTCTGAACAGGATTACTCCATGCTTCCCTATGAGGATTCTGATGCTGAAGAATCCATTCCTTCAGCCTCTCCTCCTAAGGATTATTTTTTTGGGGAAACCCTGCATACTATGAGAGAGCATTTCCACTGGGAGAGCCAAGATTACTCTTAATCTAAGAAAAGGCTCAGGGACTTTCTGCTACTTCCTCAGCACAGACCTCTTGCTATTCCACCTGTTCTAGACATTGTAGATGATTTTTCAGAGTCCGGCCTGTCCCCTGACTCTCTACCCCCTGCACCTGCTAAGCCAGACAGATATTACAGGGTCCTGGATTCTCATAAATTCCTATACAAAAACCCCGCAGCTGACCCAAAAACTATATCTCAGGGTCCCAGAGGGGTTAAAGCTTCCACTGCAAAAAACCCGGTCCCCTATGATAGGGATTCTAGGGCTCTAGACAGATGGGGGAAAAAAGTCTACACTTCTGCTATCCTGGCTGTGAGGGCTTTAAATTGTCAGTTTCCTATGCTTAAATATCAGCAATTTTTAATGTCAGTGCTTAAACAGAAATTGTTGACAAATACTGAATGTTCAGAGAACAAGGAATTGCAGGATTTATTGCATGCAGCTGAACAAGTGGGAAAGCATACTTTGCAATGTGGTTATGACTCACTGGAGGCCTCTTGCAGGGCCGCTCTTACAGGTTCTGTTATTAGAAGGCATGCTTCGTTAAAGGAACAGAATCTGCCTGATCATGTTAAAGCAAAATTATTAGATGCACCATTACAGCATGATATTTTGTTTGGTACTAAAGCAGAAGAGGTGTTGAAAAAAATGGGGGATAAAGCTAAATCCATGCAGACAGTCAAGGATTTCTTACAGGTACAGCCACCAGGTTTTATCAGGAACTGGCCTTCTAAAAATTGGCCCTTTCCAGTGTCAGACAGACCTCAAAGA